>NC_088908.1:26677637-26854727 GCF_037157495.1 Lathamus discolor
TGGGGGTAAGAACACACAGATAACCCCGCCCCATATATATTACCTTGGCAGGGCCCCCCCAAACACCTGTCTGTGGATCCCTGTAGTAAACCTGCATATCAATTGTGGGACGATCAGACATTTTAGGAAAATGAACAACAATGGGAGGTTCGTTATGGTGGCCAAAAATGCATAGGTGGTTGAGCACAAACAGCACTTTGGCTAAACGTTCTCTTGGATCAGAGATGTCGTCCTTTAGTTTCTACAAATACTTTTTAATGTAAAGTTTGCTCGTTCTACGACCGCTTGCCCAGTTGGGGAGTGTGGAATGCCAGTGACGTGCTTAATGTCCCATAGCTGTAGGAATTGTTTATCACTGTTGCTGCTGTATGCTGGACCGTTGTCCGTCTTAATAGAGGCAGGCCTTCCCATAACTGCAAAGGAGGCCGTCAGGTGCCTTTTGACGTCTCGAGCTTTCTCCCCTGGCTGTGCAGTCGCCCAAATCATATGGCTATAAGTATCTATTGTTACATGTACGAATTTTAGTCGACCAAACTCTGGGACGTGAGTAACATCCATTTGCATCAGTTCGTTGGACCGTAGTCCTTTGGGATTTACTCCAATTCCGAGGCCTATCCCCTGATTGTGGAAGCTACACACAGGACAGGCCTGAACGATAGCTCGCGCTTCAGTCAGTGAAATGCTAAAGCTGCGTTGGAGGCCCTTTGCATTCTGATGGAAGATCATATGCGCCTGTCGGGCCCTGTCAAAAGCGGGAACCGGGGCTTCTATTATTGCGACGAGGCGGTCTGCTCTTGCATTGCCTTCTCTGAGTCCTTCGTTCCATTGGTGACTATGAATGTGCAACACTGCGTAACGCTCCGATCTGAAGTCAATAGCACGCTTTAGCTGCATCAAGAGGCTTGCTAGCCGCTGGTTCTTCAAAGCGCGTATGGTGGCGTCCTCAATATGATTAGCTACTCTGGCCACATAAAGGGAGTCTGTTATAATGTTGATCTTCTGGTGAAGCCATTGGAGGAATACCCATACTACAGCATACAACTCCAAGGTTTGAAGCGTATCCTCGGGTTGCACCTGTAAAATCTGGTGCCGCCAGTCAGCCCCATCTTTCCACGTCACCACTGCTGTTCGTGATCGTTGGCCGGCATCTGTAAACACCGTGATTGCGTTTGCAAGGGGTTACTTTAACCAGTGGTGGTTAGTCATCCACGCCAGGGTAAGTGATTCCAATGGCCGCGTAGTGATCAATGAACCACTCTCTAATAGTGCTGCTTGAAGTTCCATAGAGGAGCACAGATACCAATCTAAGTCAGTCTGCCTCATGGGAATTTGAATTTCTCTTGGGGGTAGCCCCGTAATGGCAAGGGTGCGCAGTCTGCCCTTTTTTATCAAGTCCGCCAGGGTGATAATATATTCTTGCACTGTACAGCGTGGCTGCAGCGGGGGGGCGATCCATTCCAATACTATACGTTCAGGCTGGCCACGACCCTCCCCCGTTTTTATTTTTTGCCTGGGAAATGGCACCGAGAAGGAATTTGGGGCCAGTTAGAATGGTTAGATATATCAGAACATCTGGTAGTCGTCGTGCAGTGACATGATTGGTGACAAATTCTGTGATGGATCGCAACAGTCCCTTTTGTTTTGGGGAAAGCTCCACAGTAGAGGCCGGGTCCGTTCCCTTTAGTAGGGGACGGAGACCATCAAGCAGTTCATTTGGAATCCCGACAACCGGGCGGAGCCATTGTAGGTCACCTAGAAGTCTCTGTGCATCGTGTAGCGTTCGAATGTGTGTATCCACAGTCAGTTTTTGTGGCTGTATTTCATGATCAGTGATTGTCCAGCCCAGGTATTTCCAAGGAGCTGTTTGTTGAATCTTTTCTGGGGCTATTGTCAGTCCACGGTTACTCAGTTTTTCTGCTACAGTTTGCAGTAGTACGGTGGTAAAGGGCTCCTTTTGAGCTAATAAAATATCATCCATGTAATGGTATATAATTACACTGGGCCAGGCTCTACGGAGTGGTTGAAGGGCTGCATCCACATATAGTTGACAAAGGGTAGGTGAGTTCCACATTCCTTGCGGTAATACTGTCCACTCATAACGCTGAGCAGGGGCTTCCCGATTAATAGATGGTAAAGTAAATGCAAAGCGCTGCATGTCATCTGGATGCAGTCCAGTTGTGAAAAAACAATCCTTCAGGTCCACAACAAGTAAGGACCATTGATCTGGGATCATACTGGGATTTGGGAGTCCAGGCTGTAAAGCTCCCATTGGTTGCATTTGCTCGTTGACAGCACGCAAATCATGGAGTAACCTGTATTTACCAGACTTCTTTCTTATTACAAAAATAGGCGTGTTCCATGGATTCATGGATAAGTGGAGGTGTCCTTGTTGGAACTGTTCCTGTATTAGGTGATGAGCTTGTTTGAGACTTTTCCTTTTTAGAGGCCATTGCTCCATCCATTTGGGCTCATTTGTTGTCCATGTGTCTATCCGTGTTCTGCAACTTTAAGAGTTGTTCACCCTGCTTTGCAGGGCTACAAACAGCGGCCTGTTCGGCAGCAGCTACAGCTGCCTGCCTGCTTCAGCAGCAACCATAAATACCTGTCAGCAACTGCACTTTTGCATTAACCCTTTGTTGCCTGAAATGTTAAACTGTTACCTGTAAAAAACTTCTACATGAACACGATAACAAAAAAAAAAAAAAATACATAGAACACCATCTACCCTCATCACACACACACACATATACACACACATATGGGATCCCACAAGCACACTTCACACATCTTTTGGAACAATATTTGAAACACAAAATCCAGACAATCATTACTCCCACTACAAAGTCCCACATACAAAACGTGGCACAAGGACCCTGTGAAGACTATCAGGAAACCAGCTCCAACAAGCATCATCGCAGTGTGAGGTGGCAGGCTCAGCCCTAGCGAGCGTCCCCGCAGAGGCTCTGCCTCCCCCACATTGCATGAGGTTTGGGCTTTTATACTGACCAAAATGCACACTCATTCTGACACAGGTGGCCAGCCTATGTCAGAAGTGGCCAGCAATATCTATAAAGGTTTCCAAGCATCAATAGAAACATAGACATATTTGCTAACTTCTAGTACATGAGTATCACAGAGAGACTGTATCAAATGAGTTGTATATGGGACCCCAAGTCCACAGTCCGCCACAGTCCGCCCGATACCCCTGATAAGGGCATACGAGAGACCTTCCCACCGCGGGTCTTGATCCAGCACATACATCACAGGGAAAGCACACAATACATCTGCATCCCCCACCCATCTCACTTCTCCCTTTACAGCTGCCCATTTATCATGAGGATCTGGGGGATATAAATCAGGGTTTTTTTTTGGGTTTTTTTTTTTTTTTTTTTTTTTTTTGGGGGGGGGGTGGGTGAGAAGAGAGTTTGTGGTTTCCATGGAGATGAAGCTGAAAGTGCAGGAAATTTAGAGGGTTTGGGTCCTTGCAAAGCAGACAAACTGGTGCCAACGTGCGTGGCTGCTGCTGCTGCTGCTGCTGCTGCTGAGGAGGCTGCTTCGCGGACAGCGGAGAGGAGCGAGGGCTGCGAACACTTGGTTTCGGGATGTTTCTGCTTGTGCTTTCAGCCCCTCCCCTAATTCTTTGATGGCATTCACTAACATAGCCTGATTACCGGTAGGGACTTGCGCGGCACGTTCCAATAACTCCTCAACACTCCAATTCCCTGGCAGTGTCACTATAAGATTTCGAACAACGCTGTTCCCGTTCTGCAAAACACACTGCTTTAAGGTAGCTCCTTGCATATATTCTGGCACCCCTGCTGTTTTTATGGCTGTGGCTATTCTGTCTACAAAGGAACCTAATGGCTCATCCCGACCCTGCCTCAGGGACATATAGGAGGGCAACCCACCAGGGGCCTTAATTCGATCTATGGCGCGCCGGCCAGTGGCCATTGCCTCTCTGATTTTATCAGGCCCTAGGAGGGCTTGTGCCTCTGTACGTAGAAAAGGACGCAACCCCATCAGCTCGGGGATAGTCAGCCCGTATAAAGGATCCCCGGGTTGGCGCTGTTCGGCCACTGATTCTTGGCAAAATGCTTGCCAGTGTGCGTTAAATAACAACTGCTGGTGTGGGGTTAATATAAGGCGGGTGAGACTCTTGACATCACTGGGGAGTAATAACCCCCCCCCCCAAATATAAACCAACATTTGTTTAGCGGGCTCCCCCTGAATACCACATTCGCTCACTATCGCTCGCAGCTGTGACAGCAATTTCCAATCTAACGGTGTAATACTAGCTGTAAGGCCACCCTGAGGCCCCTGTTGATAGGTCACCGGGAATGCTTGTAACATATCAGCGGCAGCCTCAAGATCCCCCTCCTGGGCAGCCTGTGCTGCTATCTTTTTCCACAATCAATACCCATGCCCTTGTTGCCAACTTGCAGGTTTCCCTCCTCCACCAGCTCACTCACGTCCCCAGATTCTGCGTTCCCGGGGGGCAGCTTTTCAGCCGGACCCCGGGAAACAAGGACCGAGGAGGAGGGAGAGCCGGTGGGCGGTTTTTCAGCCGGACCCCAGGAAACAAGGACCGAGGGGGAGGGGGGGGGGGGGCGGTGGGCGGCTTCTCAGCCGGACCCGGGGAAGCAAGGACCGAGGGGGGGGGGGGGGGGGGCGGTGGGCGGCTTCTCAGCCGGACCCGGGGAAGCAAGGACCGAGGAGGGGGGGAGGCCGGTGGGCGGCTTCTCAGCCGGACCCGGAGAAGCAAGGACCGAGGGGGGGGGGGGCCGGTGGGCGGTATATAAACCGTATTGGTGAGGGGCGGCAAGGGCCACGGGTCTCCCGCCCCCCCTGAGGTGTTAGAGGAGACCGCGCCGAGCCGCTCAGTGGCGGCTTTCGCCGCCTTCTGCTCGGCACGGTGCTGATCTAACGCGTTAGCAACTACCCGCCAGGTTTTTCCCAAATTCTTTGCCGTTTTATCATCGTCAAGGGTGGCTGCCCACAGCTTATCTACTAGTTTCTGCCACTCGTCACGATCAAAGATCGTATTGGGGTCGAGGAAACAACCTTTCGCTACTCCACAAGCTACCACTCCCGCTAATTCCTTCTTTAACTCCTTCTCCTTAATACCACGCTTTTCTAAAAAGCAATTTAATAAATTCAGGGCAGCTTGCCTCTCCATACCCCCTTTTAAGGTACTCACGCTCCGTTGCCCTATGAGGCTTCGGCTGCTCCTCCTCCTTGGTGCAACACTGCCGATGCAGCCACTGCAAGTCCGGCGGCGCCCAGATCCCATCTATATGGTCGTCCTGCGCGCGATGTGCCGCTTTGACCCTCCGGGGCAAAATCGGAGCCAAGTGCCAGTTTTCACGGCCGTGGTGTCGGTACCCTCCACTCCGTGTTCGAATCACGTCGGGGTCACCATTTGTCATGAAAGGAAGACTTGGACGACTCAATATGAGTTAACAGCAAGCTTCGTTTATTGCAAGTCTTAACACCTATTTATATGGTTTCTTAACTAGGTCACACATATTTTGTTAGATACAATGTAGCTTTCCGAGGATGCTGTGTCCTTGGTGATGATTCACTGTTCCGTCCTCCTCCTGGTCTTAAACCTGCTGATTGTGGTGTTTACCACATTCCTGCTCCACCAGCTGCAACATATCTATGTGACCCTTTTTGACAAGCCAATCCCCCACAATAAAGTTTTGTCTCAGTTTCAGTATCCTCACCGACCTGAGTCCGTGTCTCAATATGCCACAAATGGTGCCCAACGTGGGGTACGAAAAAGGCTAGCTGTCAATCCGGTGGCATAGCTCAAGCTGAACTACATGCTGAAAGGAAGCAAGTCTGGAGACCAGTAACAAGTGGTGTCCCTCAGGGATCGGTGTTGGGACCGGTCTTGTTTAACATCTTCATCGCTGACATGGACAGTGAGATTGAGTGCACCCTCAGCAAGTTTGCTGATGACACCAAGCTGTGTGGTCCGGTTGATATGCTGGAGGGAAGGGATGCCATCCAGAGGGACCTTGACATGCTTGTAAGGTGGGCTGATGCCAACCTTATGAAGTTCAACCATGACAAGTGCAAGGTCCGGGGCTGCTGGTAAGTCATGCAGAGACATCTGGCGCACAGAGTAGTTCTCCTTGGCAGGTAGGGCTTGCAAGCAGGGGGCTTGTTGACCGATATGGCGGCTGCGAGCGATCCTGAGGGTGGATCGGGTGAGTCTGGGTTTTCGCCGCATCCCAGGTTTTGGGAGCCAGGACGGACCTGCTAATGACTGTGTCGGAATCAGAAGGGTAAGCGGAACCACCGTGTGAGTGTGTCTGTGGGATCCCGTGTGTGTTTTGTGTGACTGAGACATGGCATAGCTACAAAGCGAGCGTGGAGTCCTGATCCACGGTTCCATATTCTCTGTGAGGAGAGCGGCCGGAGACAGACAAAGCATATTTGTTTTGTGTTGTGTCTATTTGTTCTTGTGTATATGTCCTTAGTGTTAAAGATTACAGTGTTTAAGCGGTGGGGGAGGAGTAGACGAAAGTAAACCGTGACTAATTGGAAGGTTAAGAAGAGTTCCCTCTCTGTGCCCCAGTGGCTGTATAAGAAAATTATAACCTCTAATATTTGTGGTCCTATTCTTGAGACCTGGACTTTACACTCAGAGAATTATAGCCTCACATATGCGTGCATAATAACTTTTGAACAGTGGAACCTGCTGTGGATACTAGGACAGTGTAAATTTTGCTGGAACCGAAACTATGATCTAACAACAGGGGAGTTGATCTGCAGAATCCAGAGATATTATTTTACTGAACCCCCTGAGAATATCATAAAACTTGTGTATAGGTGTTCTCATACTATTTTTGTAAACCATTGAAATATCAATTTGGAAAGCAATGGAGCATTCACAAGTTTTTGTATATGCCTAACTCCCCAAAAGCTCTTTTGGGGAAAAATTTGTTAGAACACTTGGGAGTGACCATTACTTTCAAAAGAGGCGAGATCACTTTAAAAGTAGATGACCAACAGTATATAGAGATGTTAAGCTTAGTTTTGGTTACTAACCATGGCAAGGAAGAAGTTAGGGAAAATGTACTGGATCAGGTATTCCCAGGAGTATGGGCTGCTGATGTGCAATAAGAGCAAAAACACACCTCCTATCCAAATTAAACTTAAGGAAGGAAAACAGGCAGTCAGGGTCAAATAGTACCCCTTGAAAAAGG
Organism: Lathamus discolor; assembly: GCF_037157495.1. Taxonomy (NCBI): domain Eukaryota; kingdom Metazoa; phylum Chordata; class Aves; order Psittaciformes; family Psittacidae; genus Lathamus; species Lathamus discolor. The sequence goes on from NC_088908.1 coordinate 26,684,855, forward strand.
AAGACAAGGAAGGAGTTAGACTGGTGTTTGAGACCTTTCTGCAACTAGGGTTATTAAGAGAATGCCAGTCTGATTTTAATACTCCTATTTTGCCCGTCCATAAACCTGATGGGTCAATCCGAGTTGTACAGGACCTATGGGCTGTTAACAAGATAACAGACGGTCTCTACCCTGTGGTAGGAAACCCATATACCCTATTAACATGTTTGACACCGGAACTAACTTGGTTTACTGTTTTAGATTTGAAAGATGCCTTCTTTTGCCTCCCTCTCCATGAAGCCAGTCAGAGAATCATTGCTTTTGAATGGGAAAGCCCTAAAAGTGGGTGTAAAACCCAGCTCACATGGATGGTGTTGCCCCAGGGATTCAAAAACAGCTGTACCCTGTTTGGAGAACAACTGGCAAAAGATTTAGAGTCTTGGAAAACTCCATCAGAAAATGGAAAAATTGTTGCAATATGTGGACTGACAGAGACCAGCTCATTAGGACGCCTGAAGGAACAGACGGACTACAGCTCTGGTGGCATGTAGCGAAGTTTATTACACAAGTTTCTCAATTTATAATCAAGCTAGATTCTGGTTACCTATGGCAAGATCCTGTTCTCAACATTGATTACATCTCTTTGGCTACTTTACAACTACGCGTGACAATTATTATCTGAACTTGTATTATGTTCTTAATTATGTTAATTATTTTGTTCTCTTACCTTGCCAGATGCATTGAACCATCCGTTCTTACATTGTTGCTATGTTCTGTTTGTTTTCACTCCAAGGGAGGTTCAGGAATAGGTCGAAACGTTCCCTTTCAGGAGCGTATTCGCCTTCATCTCACTAACCCTTTCAGGCCAGCTCGACTCCCTTCAGTGGACGACCTCCTAGAGGCCACACAGACTGAAGAATCTTCAGTGGACAAAGGAAGCCACTTGAGCCTTCCGCCAATTAAAAACCACCTTGATGTCGGCACCAGCCTTAGGACTCCCAGATGTGAGTAAACCATTCTTTCTTTTCTCCCATGAGAAACAAGGAATTGCCTTAGGGATACTAGCACAAAATTTGGGCCCATACCGGCAAGCAGTTGCTTATTTTTCTAAGTAATTGAACTCTGCAGTCAAAGAATGGCCTGAATGCTTCAGGGCGGTCGCAGCAGTCACGCTGAATATCCAAGACGTGTGCAAGTTCACTTTGGGCCAGAAAATGACTGTACCACACACAGTGTCTGCAGTACTGGAGGTGAAAGGCAGGCACTGACTTTCCCCTCAGAGGTTCCTGAAATATCAAGCGTTTGTGGTGGAACAAGATGATGTAGAGATAGTGGTAACTAACATTGTCAACCCAGTCTCTTTCCTCAGTGGGAATAAAGGAGAACCTGTGCACCACGATTGCCTGGAAACCATTGAGAGCCACGTACTCCAGGCATCCGGATCTGAAGGATACCCCTGTGAACAACGCAAAAACTTGGTTTACTGATGGGAGCAGCTATGTCACCAGTGGAAAACGACATGCTGGATATGCAGTTACCACCTGCAGAAAGGTAATAGAATCTAGACCTTTGCCAATAAACACCTTCGCACAAAAAGCGGAACTGATTGCTCTGACTAGAGCTCCGGAACTGGCAAAAGGAAAAAGCATAAATATCTATACAGACTCAAGATATGCATTTGGAGTTGTGTATGCACATGGTGCCATTTGGAAGGAGAGAGGACTGTTGAATTCACAAGGAAAAAACATTAAACACGCACAAGAAATATCGAGACTGTTGGAAGTGGTCCAACTACCCGAGAAGGTGGCAGTTATGCACATCAAGGCACACCAGAAGGTGAGCTCAGAATTAGAGAAAGGAAATGAGCTGGCGGACAGAGAGGCAAAAGAAGCGGCAAAAGGTGAGATAACAACTGAAGGAGCACTAGTCCCTGATGGGAAAATTTCCCTGGAAGGTAAGCCAAACTATAATAAGGAAGATCAGAAATTGATTGTAGATCAAGATGGAGTATTCAATGAGGAAGGGTGGGCTAGTACACCGCAGGGAAAGATAATTGTTCCCTCATCTTTGTTATGGTCCTTAGTAAAGAAAGAACATCAAAAAAACACACTGGGGAGTGGATGCCTTGCATAAATATTTGATAAGCAAAATTGTGGCTAGAAATTTGTATGCTACTATTCAACAGGTAACTCACCAGTGTGATCTCTGCCTTCAAACAAATCCCCAAAATACTCCTAAACTCAAAGTAGGCCAAATTGGAAAAGGTAATGGACCAGGACAACAGTGGCAAATTGACTTTACAGAACTGCGAAGAAAAGGGGGGTTATAGACATTTGTTGGTATTAACAGATACCTTTTCAGGTTGCCCAGAAGCCTTTCTGACTAGGAGTGCAAAGGCCCGAGAGGTAACAAAGGCATTGCTACAAGAAATAATACCACGCTACAGGGTTCCAGCCACTATATCTTCAGACAGGGGACCACACTTCATTTCAAATGTGGTACGACAAATTAACAAATATTTGGGCATTGATTGGCAACTTCATACTCCCTACTGCCCTCAGTCGAGTGGCCAAGTGGAGAAATCAATCATCTAATCAAACAACAAATTGTGAAATTAGGTCAAGAAGCCAGTTTACCTTGGCCCCAGGCACTTCCATTTGCCCTGTTGAGGATTCAAACTAAACCAAGAACACGAGAAGGGTTAAGTCCCTTAGAAATTCTATATGGAAGACCGTATGGAGTTCAATGAGGAACATCTACCCAAGTGGGAGAGGACCTATATAACAGAATTGGGGAAACAACTCAGAAAAATTGAAAAACATGTGGCTGGAACTCGGAGCAGGGGATTGGATAGCCCAGTACATAATATACAGCCTGGAGATTATGTGTATGTGAAATCCTTAAAACCTGTAGGAGAAGAGGATCTCGAACCAAGGTGGAAAGGACCATTCTAAGTATTACTCATGACCTTCACAGCTGTCAAAATTAAGGAGCAAAATGCCTGGATTCATCACACTCGAGTTAAGAAGGCTCCAAAGGCTCCTTGGAGAGCAGCATCAGGCGGTAACGAACTGAAACTAAAACTTATCTGCGCGAGATAAATGTATCATGGGTAAAATGTTCAGCGATCTAATCTGTAGAATTCTAGTCAAAGTCTTATGTACAACCATATTATATCACAAGGGGGAGGGAGCCACAAGTTGGGTTATACACGATCCACTTTGGGATCTAGGCCTCCCTGGGTACACAGGATACATAGGATTGGAATTTGAGATACAACATCTAACCTTAACTATAGTATCCTTACATGATAATCAAACGATATACCCCTCTCCTCATGTACCTCGGAAACAGAGAATAATTCAAGTAAATATGGGAAAATCAGTCAGTATAGGGTGCCAATTGGATTGTGATAGAGACAATATGATGGGTAACTCACTGAAGCGTAAAAATATAGCTACCCACAAGAAGCCAACTCAAATTAGAGTCCGAACTTCCTCGACTGACAAACAGGAACAGGTGACAATCTGCGAAAAACTAACCGAACCAGATTGCTGACATAATTTTACATTAACACAGAATGTTGAGGTATCTTGTTTATGGGCTTGTGACACGAGAGGGATATAATTTTTCTTCAAAATGAATGTTAAGCTCCTTACCACCTCTACTACCCCAGCAAACTGTAAATTTAGAATCCTGTATTACACGAGAGCAACAGGGATTCATTTGTGAGGGTAACACAATTAATGCTAAGGACATATGCCTTGATGTGGAACAAGGCATTTGTCATTTCGAAGTTCATCCAGATATCACTAAAAAAACTGTGCTCATATACATTGGCCAAGGCTGCGTATGTTTACGAACTGCTTGTGCTTCTATCAAGATAGATAATAACGAAACCGTAACTGTTAAGAGTCATTCTGATTTGTGCATTTGTAACTTCATTAAGATTATTGAGTGTGACTTTACGTATTCAGCACCAGTTGTATGACCAACTGCAACTGGTATAATGAATGCGTTGTGTCACCCCATTGTTGTCCTTCTAATATTAGTATTAGTTTCATATTGACTATTGGATTATTTGTTTGGAACTGACGAATGTTACAATGCATGATTTTGACCTCTCTATCAAATGCACATGGTAAGGCGCTGAGAGATACCTTCCGCAGGAGTTGGTCGAAAGAGGAACTTGTCTGAAGAGTAAAAGAATTTACTCACTTTGTAGAAAAGGGAGGACTGATGCAGAGGGTTGACCAATGTACAGGGGGGTTGTACAAGGGGAATGTACAAGGGGGGTTAAAGGAATTTTGCTTGCTTAGCAGAAAGTATTGTTTGCAAATACCTATCATACTTGCCATGCAGTACCAGGACAATAAGCTACTGATAAGGGGGAGAAACAGACTGATGAGGGGGAGAAACAGTTACTTAGTTCTAGTGAAAACCAGCTTTGCGGTTTGGACGTTGACCAGACTCCTAAAGAGCATGCGTGACGGCTAGAGGTGAAAAGTTAAGGCTCGAGGAAGACTCATTTACTTCATCTTGAGACCCTCGCCCACAACCACGGGGGGGCACTGCGCAGGCGCAAAGGACCTTCTAGCTCATAATACGAAGCAGGGATAGGACATGAATATGTATAGGCGTATTGTGTAACCTTATGAATATGTATAACTTTAGATAATAAATGTAAAGGGAAACAACACTGAGGTGCACATGCCTTTGGAGGAGCTATCCCCCATGCACCTCAGCTGAATAAAAGCATACCTACTTTACAACTTTAACGAGTTGTGGAGTCTATCCATGTATCACTGACCTGGGGCCTATTGATCTGGAAAAGGGGTCTGATTTATATCCCCCAGATCTTCATCATAAATGGGCAGCTGTAAAGGGAGAAGTGAGACGGGCAGGGGATGCAGATGTATTGTGTGCTTTCCTGATGGCGTATGTGCTGGATCAAGACCTGTGTTGGGAAGGTCTCTCGTATGCTCTTATCAAAGATATCAGGTGAACGGTGATGGACCATGGACTTGGGGCCGCATATACAACTCATTTGATACAGTCTCTCTGTGATACTCATGTATTTATCCCAAATGATTTTAAAACGTTGTTTCGTTTGATAATGGCGTACATGCAATACACTATGTGGGAGTCGAAAATGAGGCAGCTCGCAGGTGCCTAGGCTGCTAAAACCTTAAGGTTGGGAGCGTGTGATCTATTGCGAGCGGTTACTGCCGATGCATTAGTGGGGCAAGCTGATTTTAACACCAGTGCTGCACAAGCCAGGATTGGCCAGGCGGTCTTGCAGCAAGTTAAACAACTGGCACTCCAGGCTTTTAAAACTCTCCTGGCAGCCGGTAAGCAGCGGCAGCATTTTGTCCAAATCAAACAAGAGGCAAATGAGCTATTTATGAAATTTTTAGACTGACTTAATGAGGCTCTGGAAAAACAGATCGATAATGAGCAAGCACGCGAATATATTTTCAAACAACTTGCTATTGAAAATGCTAACCTTGACTGTCAGAAAGTATTGTGACCTTTACGAGATCCTAGCATAGATGATATGTTAAATGCTTGTATGAATGTCGGGTTTAGACAACACAATCTGCTTCTGATTGCAGAAGCATTTGCAGCATTGTCAGTTAAGTCACGGCAGTGATTTTTGTGCTGTCAGTACGGCCATTTGAGAAAGGACTGTAAAGTTGTCCTGGGTTAAGCAGTAGCAGTAATTCTTCTCCTTCTTAGTAGCTGGTGCAATGCTGTGTTTTTGATTTTTTGGCCTGGGAACAGTGCTGATAATGACAATGTTTTTAGTTGCTGCTCAAATGTTTGGTCTAGCCAAGGACTTTCTGAGCTTCATGCTCTGGCAGGGAGAAAGGGAAGCTGGGAGGAAGCAGAGACAGGACATCTGACCCAAACTAGCCAAAGAGGTATTCCATACCACAGCACGTCATGCCCAGGATGTAACTGGGAGTTACCCGGAAGGGCTAGGGGACTGCAGGGTTGGACGAGGTATTGGTTGGTGCTTGGCTGGGGGGAGTGGGGTGAGTTATCAGTTGGCTGGTGCTGAGGTGTTGTATTCTCTTCCCTTGTTATTTCCTTTATCATTATTATTATTGGTGGTAGCAGCAGTGATTTGTGTTATACCTTAGTTACTAAACTGTTATTATCTCAACCCGTGGGAGTTGCATTCTTTTTGATTCTCCTCTCCATCCCTCCAGGGGTAGAGGGAGGGAAAGAATGGGGGGAGTGAGTGGACGAGCTGTGTGGTTTATGGCTGACTTTGTTTAAACCACGACAAAAGTAAAAGCAAATAATAAAAGGGGAGCACCTGGGATCTGCTTATGCTGCCATAAAGGATGTCATTATGCAAATCAATGTTGATTGAAATTTGAAATTACAGACCAGTCAGTCTCACCTCCATGCCTGGCAAAATCTTGGAGCAGATTCTCAGATCATCAGATCATCAGATTTCAGGAACGCCAAAACAACTTCCAAATCAGAAGGACTGTGAACTGGTGAAGGACTAAGGGACCTCAGGGAACTGGGAACTGGGGTAAAAGGAAACCCTAAGGTCTCTAAACAAAAAGGAAAGGGAGAAAGGGGAGGAAGGAAAGCGGAGGGGGGGGGGGGGGGGGGATAAAGGAAAAGATTTTACCCTTCAGTGATCATGATGCACTTTAGCAGTAGATCCATTTTGCTTCAACCTGGCTTGCCTTGGGCAAGGAGCTCTGGAGACATCCCTTCTGCCAAAGTCCCTCCAGGCTGCAGCTGCCCCAAGGTCTTGAAGTGCCCCCTATCTCCTTTCCCAGGGGCTCTTGCGGGGGCAAGGATGGAGCCCATGAACCGTCTGCCTTCAGCCAGGATAGAGCCATCCTCCTCTGCTAGAGATGACCTTTGGTGCTGGACCAGGTCAGCAGTGGATTTTCCTGCTCTTGGAGGTGGGAGGATTGATTGACTCCAGCCTGGACTCAGGAGGTTCAGGTCTGGGAATCATCAAAAATAGAGAAATCCCACAAGATTCTTTGCAATGCATCCTCTCCAAACAGACTGGGGCTGAGCTATTTGGGCAGGGATCTGCTGGACATCCCTCCTGCAAAACACCTTCTGGGGCCACCAACCATTTCCATGAGGTCACTGTGCTTCAGCTGAATGCACACATAGCCACTCTTCTTCTTTACCTGTGTTTTAGTATTAAATCTCTGCCAGCTCTCTGAGCATTTTGGTTTTAGTCTTTGATGCTCATAATATTGTTTGTTATTTGCTTTATATTAGGGATGTTTGGATGGGTGAAAGTCTTGCTGGCAATATGTCATGAATGAAAAGAGAAATCTGTTACGAATGAAGGGAGAAATCTGTTATGAATGAAGGAAGAAATCTCCATGGATAGGTCTATATATGGTGCATGCACAGAGCAGCCCTTTCTCTGATAATGCTACATCTGTGTCACACAGAAACATGCAAAGTCCAGCTTTGGTGGGCAAGTATCTAGTGTGGGCACCTCCAGCTCCCCATGGGTGACTCTCTGGAAGGCAGGAGGAAGGAACCTCCTATCACAGAATCACAGAATCCCAGACTGGTTTCGGTTGGAAGGGACCTGAAAGCTCAACCAGTTCCAATCCCCTGCCACAAGTAGAGACACCTTCCACTAGCCCAGGCTGCTCCAAGCTCTGTCCAACCTGGCCTTGAACACTGCCAGGGATGGGGCAGCCACAGCTTCTCTGGGCAACCTGCACCAGAGACTCACCACCCTCATATAATGTCATAATAATACAGACATGCATATCAATAAGCATTTAAAAGGCTTAAAACGTTAAAAGAAAAGCCACGAACTAGATTGTCTGCTCCACACTCACATTAGATGGACTGAGAAACTAAAACTCTACAAGGAATTTAATTATTAATCATCGGTAATGTTACAGCTCATTAGGAATACAAACCCAAGAATTGCTCTGTGTGCTTACTATTTAAGCATCCATAATACAACCACTATCGAAATACACACTGGGCAGGACTGAGCTGTGACCAGACTCAGCACAGCAGGTCAGAAGTTCCTGTGAACTTGACCATGAGTGCACAGAAAAGCAAGTTTTGAGTAAGTGAATAAGGATGTCGATCATATTTGAAAAATCATGGCAGTCAGGTGAAGTTCCCGACGACTGGAAAAAGGGAAATATAGCCCCCATTTTCAAGAAGGGGAAATTGGATGACCCAGGCAATTACAGACCATTCAGTCTCACCTCTGTGCCTGGCAAAATCTTGGAGCAGATTCTCCTGGAAGGCATGCTAAGGCACATGAAAAACAACAAGGTGCTTGGTGACAGCCAGCATGGCTTCACTAAGGGGAAATCCTGCCTGACCAATCTGGTGGCCTTCTATGATGGGGCTATGGAACTGATGGACAGGGGTAAAGCAGTTGATGTCATCTACCTGGACTTGTGCAAAGCGTTTGACACTGTCCTGCACGACATCCTTCTCTCTAAATTGGAGAGATATCAATTTGATGGATGGACCACTCAGTGGATAAAGAACTGGCTGGATGGCCGCACACAAAGAGTTGTGGTCAATGGCTCGATGTCCGGCTGGAGAGCAGTAACGAGTGGTGTCCCTCAGGGATTGGTGTTGGGAAAGGGTCTTGTTCAACATCTTTGTCGGTGACATGGACAGTGGGATTGAGTGGGCTCTCAGCAAGTTTGCCAATGACACCAAGCTGTGTGGCTCGGTTGATACACTGGAGGGAAGGAATGCCATCCAGAGAGACCTTGACACGCTTGTAAGGTGGGCTGATGCTAAACTTATGAAGTTCAACCATGACAAGTACAAGGTTCTACACCTGGGTCACAGCAATCCCAGGCACAGCTACAGGTTGGGCAGAGAAGCGATTCAGAGCAGCCCTGTGGAGAAGGACTTGGGGGTGTTGGTCGATGGGAAACTTAACATGAGCCGGCAGTGTGCGCTTGAAGACCAGAAAACCAACCATATCCTGGGCTGCATCAATAGGAGCGTGACCAGCAGGTCGAAGGAGGTGATCCTGCCCCTCTACTCTGCTCTTGTGAGACCTCACTTGGCGTATTGTGTACAGTTCTGTTGTCCTCAACATAAAAAGGACATGGAACTGTTGGAACAAGTCCAGAGGAGGGCCATGAGGATGATCAGGGGACTGGAGCACCTCCCGTATGAAGACAGGATGAGAAAGTTGGGGCTGTTCAGCCTGGAGAAGAGAAAGCTGTGTTGGAGGCCTCATAGCAGCCTTCCAGTACCTGAAGGGGGCCTACAGGGATGCTGGGGAGGGACTCTTCATTAGGGACTGTAGTGATAGGACAAGGGGTAGCGAGTTAAAACTTAAACAGGGGAAGTTTAGATTGGATATAAGGAAGAAGTTCTTTACTGTAAGGGTGGTGAGGCACTGGAATGGTTTGCCCAGGGAAGTTGGGAATGCTCCATCCCTGGCGGTGTTCAAGGCCAGGTTGGACAGAGCCTTGGGTGATATGGTTTAGTGTGAGGTGTCCCTGCCTGTGGCAGGGGGGTTGGAACTAGATGATCTTAAGGTCCTTTCCAACCCTAATTATTCTATGATTCTATGCTCGAGAGCATGGGCGAAGAGGGGACGAGAAGGTCCCAGGGATGCTATAGGGAACCAAAACACTCTGATGTGGCTCATCCTTGAAGCACTGTTTGCATCCAACCACCACCTCCTTCCCCAAACACCCCTGTGAAGACACGGGCCGGTGCCTCTTTGATGCTGCCACATTTATTTGGGAGCATCTGCTTTCTATGTTGCCCAACGCCTCACGCCAACAGCCGCCAGAGCCACAGTGAGCAAACTGAGAGCACACAGCAGGAGGAGTGCCCCAGGGAGCCACAGGTTAGGTCCTGCAGAAGAGAAAGATTGGTTACACATCTGAGACCCCTGAACCGGCGCTGAGCCCTGACATGGCATCTCCTGGCTGGGGCTGAGCTGGGGAGGTCATCTCCTGTGAAGGGTAAGAGCCACTGGAGCTGGGGGTATGTCAGGGTCCTGAGGGCATTAACAGGACTCAGTCACCCCAATTAGCCTCACATGGGGCCTTTACCCACACCTGCTGCCCAGGGGCTCCATTTAGTTTGTCATTCATGTGGCTCATCTGAGTTATGCTGTGGGTGATCTTGGTCCTGGACCTCTGCTTGGATCTCCTGGATTGTCCTCAGTGCTCAGAAGGAGCCTGCCTCGCTGTGTTGATGCAGAAGTCTATTGTGAGAGCCCAGCCTTCCTCACCTGTCTCCTGACTCCCGGTCCCTTCCCACCCTGCTCAGCCTGACCTGTGCCCAGTACGGAGCCACTCACCAGAGCCAACCTCTCTGTGCTGGTTTGGCTCCTGGAGCATGCCCTGCATGGCCGTGACACCTGAAAGACTCCATGCTCCTGTTCAGAGCAGTGACTTTAGCAGCGCTTTTAAAGAACCTGGCATTGCCTAGAGAGTTGCAAGGGTCTGTGAGCTGCTCCTGCCCTCCCCAGAAGGACATACGTACCCCCCAGGGCATGTTGGTCAGTCCAGGAATGGTGGGTCTCTTCTCCCAAGGAAGTAGCAGCCAGCAGGTGGATGGGCCCATAGGAGACAATCTTACTGTAGTCATTGGCCAGTGCCCGCTTGCTCCACCGGTGCCTGGGGCACTGCTGTAGATAAAGCCAAAGGAAAGGTGTTGGGAGCAGAGGGCAGGGGAGAAGCACGCTCCAGGGGCAATGAGGATGATCAGGGGACTGGAGCACCTCCCGTATGAAGACAGGATGAGAAAGTTGGGGCTGTTCAGCCTGGAGAAGAGAAAGCTGTGTTGGAGGCCTCATAGCAGCCTTCCAGTACCTGAAGGTGGCCTACAGGGATGCTGGGGAGGGACTCTTTGTCAGGGACTGTAGTAATAGGACAAGGGGTAACGAGTTAAAACTTAAACAGGGGAAATTTAGATTGGATATAAGGAAGAAATTCTTTCTTGATAGGGTGGTGAGGCACTGGAATGGTTTGCCCAGGGAAGTTGCGAATGCTCCATTCCTGGCGGTGTTCAAGGCCTGTTTGGACAGAGCCTTCGGTGATATGGTTTAGTGTGAGGTGTCCCTGCCCATGGCAGGGGTTTGGAACTAGATGATCTTAAGGTCCTTTCCAACCTTAACTATTCTATGAGTGTATGATAACAAATTACCCCTCTGAATGTCCCTCTCACGGAGCTGCTGCGGTTTGGTGCCAGCACAAAGGAGAAATTAAAATAAAGGCATAGACTCCAATGCCACCATGTATTATTACAGCAGGAAGCCAAATTGCACAATTAATATATTTTTCAACCCAGTCACTGGGTGCCGTCCACACTGTGCTGGGCTCAGGATGTTTTGGATCTATGGGGATGCATGAAATTTATTGGGCTCAACAACTAACTATGGGTCAACCCCTATTGTCCTGTACTTTAAAATCAGGAGGGACAAAAATTACTTTGCGAGGAATCATTGATAGTGGAGCAGATGTTACAGTCATTTCTGTGCCACAGTGGCCTGATTAGTGGCCTTTAATGAATGCTCATGTGCGGAAGATCAACGGACAGCACGCTGATTAATGTAATCAGAAACTGGCCTTTATTCACTTCAGAGTACTGCCCTTTATAGCTTCCAAGCTTGGTCACGCGCTTAAGATTTACAATGATTGGTTTCTACACATAATGCAAAGACAGCTGATTGGTTCCTTCTTCAGCACCTGGGAGCAACACTAGCTGATTGGTCCCTTCTTCAGCATATGGGAGTTGTTTCCCTCCTGCAGAACTTCCGCATACGTGGCCACAACTTTGCCCTGAAGTAACCTGAACTAGGCCGTTAATCCTTACTACAAACTCTAACCAATGGCAAGAGTCCTGGATCGCTCACATGCCCATTGTTTGTTAAAGAGCCCTCAACACTCATGCTTCCTTATCAGGAATTGGTGGTCAAACCTCTCCAAAACAGAGTAAAGAGCTTGTTGTTATTTTTCAACTGGAAGGGAGATCTGCCTTGATCAGGCCCTATGTGTTACCTGGATCTCCTGCCCTATGGGCAGAGACTGTTTAAGCCAATGGGGAATGCATTTAAGCATGCATTTTTCCTAGGGGGCACTGTTCTGCAGCAGGTCCCAACTTTAACCCAGAAATCAGAGGAGTCTGTTTGGGTAGATCAGTGGCCCCTCCCAAAAGAAAAGCTGCTGCAATTACACAAATTGGTGGATGAACAGTCCCCATGACTACGCTGAGGTGAGTAGCTCCAGAGAGGATGCCTTCAACACCTGAGCAGGGGGAAGCTCAGCATCCAGGAGCCTCAACTCAGAGCGGCAAGAGCCACGGAGGGAGCCTCAAGTCTTCGACAGGACTTGCCCAGGAGCCGGCAGCTCAGCTGACAGGAGCAGCTGACTCACAGGAGGCAGTGCCAGGAGGGATGGCACCAGCCCTGACTGGTTAAAAAACCACCCCAGGGAGCGTGAGTGACCAGGAGCATGGTGAACAGGGCAGGCAAACATAGTGTGTACAGGCAAACACTGTAGCTCCATGGACAAGATGGCGGAGGCGGCGGCGAACTGCATCATGGAGTGAGAGGTGGAAGGAGGAGCGCAGCGGCCAGGAGCGCGGCGACCAGGAGCATGGCGAACTGAGCCGGCAAACAGAGAGGGTCGAGGCAGTTTGCACGGCAGTTGACCAGGAGCGCGGCGAACAGAGCCTGCAAACAGAGAGGGTCGAGGCAGTTTGCACGGCAGTTCGCGCGGGCAGGCGAGTGGGCAGGGAAGCGGGCTAACCGCCTCATCAAGAGGACTCGCCTGGAGTACAGGAGGAGGAAGGAGTGCTTGTTTGTGTGGAGAGATGTAGATGGATTGATTGACCAGATAGATCATGGTTACAACACGATCAAAAGCTGTAGTGAGTACTAATGTGGGTATCCAGACTGAGCCTTCCTGCAGACATGCAGCTGTGCAGGTCTCTGGCTGCAGTGAATGCCTGAGCCTGGCACTTGTATTGGAAGGAGCCAGTGACACTGCTTGTGTTCGCTGTGAGCAATTAAATGATCTGCTCAGGCAGGTGGCTGAACTGAGGGAGGAGGTAGAAAAGTTGAGAGCCATCAGAGAATGTGAAAGTGAAATAGATTGGTGGAGCCACACCCTAAGGCAAGGGCAGAGGGCAGTGGTTCAACAAGTTATGGATCCCCTTCCCTCCTACCATCAGACAGAAGGAGAGAGCTTAATGGACAAGGATGTATGGAGGGAGGTCCCTCCTCGGAGAGGTAAGCGAAAACCCTCGCAATCCCTTCCTCCCTCCCAATTGCCCTTGAATAACAGGAATGAGGTCTTGGAAATACAGGGCCAGGTGAATGGAGATGGAGAGGCAAATCTATCTAGTGAGTCACCTAGGGCTTATCACTCACCCCCATGCCTCAGAACTTCCCCAACCAAAAAGAAAAGAAGAGTAATTGTGGTGGGTGACTCCCTTCTGAGGGCAACAGAAGGGCCCATTTGTCGACCGGATCCACCCCACAGGGAAGTCTGCTGCCTACCTGGGGCTCAGATTAGAGATGTTAAAAAGAAACTCTCTGAACTGGTGCAGCCCTCTGACTACTATCCGCTGCTGGTTTTTCAGGTTGGCAGTGATGAAATTATTACAAGGAGGGTAAGGGCAATGAAGAGAGACTTCAGGGCCCTGGGACAGCTGGTTAAAGGGTCTGGAGCGCAAGTGGTGTTTGCCTCCATACCTGTTGCAAGCAAGGGTGAAGGGATATATAGGAAGAGTCTGCAGATTAATGTATGGCTACGTGACTGGTGCCAAAGGCAGGGGTTTGGGTTTTTCAATCATGGGCTGCTGTATGAGACACATGGTTTGCTGGTGGCAGGTGGGATACACCAGTCCCAGAGAGGAAAAAGGGTTTTGGGGCAGGAGTTAGCAGGGCTTATTGACAGGGCTTTAAACTAGATATGAAGGGGGGAGGGGATTTAACTGGGCCTGTTGGGGACAAGCCCAAGAGAAACATGCTAGGGATTGAAGGATGGCGGACTAAGGAGGACTATCAATCTCTTGTTTCATTTGTGGGAAAGGATAGTTTTTTAGACCCTGTCCCGCAGGGGAAAAAGAGTACTAGGACTCGCTCCCTGAAATGCTTGTACACCAAAGCACGCAGCATGGGGAATAAACAGGAGGAGTTAGAAGTCTGTGTGCGGTCTAAAGGTTATGATCTAGTGGCAATTACAGAGACATGGTGGGACAGTTCACATGACTGGAATGTGGTCATGGATGGCTATGTCCTTTTTAGGAAAGATCGGTCAGCAAAGCGAGGTGGTGGAGTTGCTCTTTATGTGAGAGAGCAACTAGAATGTATTGAGTTCTGTCCGGGGTCGGATGAGGAGCAAGTGGAATGTCTGTGGGTACGAATTAAGGGACAGACTGGCACGGGTGATACAGTTGTGGGGGTCTATTATAGACCTCCTGATCAGGATGAAGGAGTTGATGAGGCTTTCTACAGGCAACTGGAAGTAGCCTCGCGACTACATGCCTTAGTCGTCGTGGGGGATTTTAACTACCCCGATATTTGCTGGAAGACTCACACAGCCAATCATTCACAGTCCAGGAGGATCCTCCAGTGCATTGATGATAACTTCTTAATGCAAATGGCGGACATACCAACTAGGAGAGCAGCGCTGCTAGATTTAGTACTCGCCAACAAGGAGGGTTTGGTCGAAGTGGTGATGGTCAATGGCAGCCTTGTCTGCAGTGACCATGAGATGGTGGAGTTTAGGATCCTGTGTGGGAGGAATAGAATACCTAGCAAAGCCACAGTTCTGGATTTCCGAAGGGCCAACTTTGGCCTCTTCAATCAACTGTTAAGGGAAGTCTCATGGGAAAGGGTATTAGGCGGTAAAGGGGCTCAAGATAGTTGGTCAGCATTCAAGGACCGCTTCTACCAAGCTCAGGATCAGAGCGTCCCAATGAGTAGGAAATCAAGTAAGGGATCTAGGAGACCAGCGTGGTTAAACAAGGAGCTGCTGGGCAAACTCAAGTGGAAAAGGAGAATCTATGGATTATGGAAGGAGGGGCTGGCCACTTGGGAGGAATATAGGACAGTTGTTAGAGGATGTAGGGAGGCAATTAGGACAGCTAAGGTCTCCTTGGAACTTAATCTTGCTAGTTGGGTTAAGGACAATAGAAAGGGCTTCTTCAAATACATAGCAAATGAAACTAACACAAGAGGCAATATAGGCCCACTGCTGAACGTGGTGGGTGCCCTGGAGACAGAGGATATAAAGAAGGCAGAGGTGCTGAATGCCTTCTTTGCCTCTGTCTTTACTCCTGCAGACTCTCCCCGGGGGCCCCAGAAGGAGTCAGGACAAAAGAGGAGTTTGCTTTGGTAGATGAGGATTGGGTTAGGGATCAGCTATGCAATCTGGACATCTGTAAATCGATGGGTCCAGATGGAATGCACCCACGGGTGCTGAGGGAGCTGGCGGGGGTCATTGCTAGGCCACTCTCCATCATCTTTGGTAAGTCGTGGGAAACGGGAGAGGTGCCTGAGGATTGGCGGATGGCAAATGTCACACCAGTCTATAAGAAGAGCAAGAAGGAGGACCCAGGTAATTATAGACCTGTCAGCCTTACCTCCATCCCTGGAAAGGTGATGGAACAACTTATTCTTGACTCCATCTCTAGGCATATCAAGGATGAGGGGGTCATTAAGAACAGCCAACATGGTTTTATGAGGGGGAAGTCATGTTTGACCAACCTTATAACCTTCTATGAGGAAGTGACTAGGTGGAGGGATGATGGTAGAGCGGTAGATGTGGTTTTTCTTGATTTCAGTAAGGCATTTGATACTGTCTCTCACAGCATCCTCATAGATAAGCTAAGGAAGTGTGGGCTTGACGATCAAGTAGTGAGGTGGATCAAGAACTGGTTGAAAGGAAGAAGGCAGAGAGTTGTGGTCAATGGCGCAGAATCTAGCTGGAGGTCTGTGACTAGTGGAGTCCCTCAGGGGTCGGTGCTGGGACCGGTGCTGTTTAATATTTTCATCAACGACCTGGATGAGGGAACTGAGTGTACCCTCAGCAAGTTCGCTGATGACACAAAACTGGGAGGAGTGGCTGACACACCAGAAGGCTGTTTTGCCATTCAGCGAGACCTGGACAGGCTGGAGAGTTGGGCGGGGAGAAACTTGATGAAATTCAACAAGGGTAAGTGTAGAGTCTTGCATCTGAGGAAGAACAACCCCATGTACCAGTACAGGTTGGGGGTTGACCTGCTGGAAAGTAGCGAAGGGGAAAGGGACCTGGGGGTCCTGGTGGATAGGAGGATGACCATGAGCCAGCAATGTGCTCTTGTGGCCAAGAAGGCAAATGGCATCTTAGGGTGCATTAGAAAGGGTGTGGTTAGTGGGTCAAGAGAGGTTCTCCTCCCCCTCTACTCAGCCTTGGTGAGGCCGCATCTGGAATATTGCGTTCAGTTCTGGGCCCCTCAGTTCAAGAAGGACAGGGAATTGCTTGAAAGAGTCCAGCGCAGAGCCACAAAGATGATTAAGGGAGTGGAACACCTCCCTTACGAGGAGAGGCTGAGGGAGCTGGGTCTCTTTAGCTTGGAGAAGAGGAGACTGAGGGGTGACCTCATCAGTGTTTATAAATATGTAAAGGGTGGGTGTCAGGATGATGGAGCTAGGCTTTTTTCAGTGATATCCAGCGATAGGACAAGGGGCAATGGGTGTAAACTGGAGCATAGGAAGTTCCACGTTAACATCAGGAAGAACTTCTTTACTGTAAGAGTGACAGAGCACTGGAACAGGTTGCCCAGGGGGGTTGTGGAGTCTCCTATATTGGAGATATTCAAGGCCCACCTGGACAAGTTCCTGTGTGATGTACTGTAGGTTACCCTGCTCTTGCAGGGGGGTTGGACTATATGATCTTTTGTGGTCCCTTCCAACCCTTGGGATTCTGTGATTCTGTGTGGCACAGCAGTTTGCACGGGCAGGCAAGCGGGATAGTGAACACTTGCCTTATGACCAGGGCCTGGTCTGGGAGCTCTGCTCTGGCTGCCCTGGCGGTGGCCAGCGTAGGCACCCAGACAGAGCTGATGAGAGGAGAGGCTGCAGCGCAGAGCTCGGAGTGTAGAGAGTGCCTGCACTGGTCTCGTGAGGCGAGGGTGCACAATGGGCAGGGCTGCACTTGGTGCGCCCTGGTCGAGGTCCTGCAGCAGGTGGCTGAGCTGCACGACACTGTCAATAGGCTAAAAGATGTCAGGGAAGCTGAGAGGAAGCAGGACTGCTTGCTCCAGGCCCAAACTGTGCAGGGGCCTCAAGCATCCATCGTAGCTCATGGAGGAAAGAAGGAGGCTGTTAACCCAGAAAGCCAGAAAGCTGGGAACTAGTAACAAAAAAAAAAAAAAAAAAACCAACAAAAAAAGGAGGAAGAGGACAATTAAAAGCAAGGGGCTTTCTCCTAAATCTCTTGTCCTCACCCAGAACAGCTTTGCAGTTCTGCAGGGGGCTAATGAGGAAACACCCTTGCAACATGAACAACTGGCTGATGCACTGGTAAAGAAGATCACTACTGCTGCTGCCAGGAAAAAGCAGCGGGTCATAGTGGTAGGGGATTCAACTTTGAAAGGCACAGAGGCACCCATCTGTCTGCCCGACGCAGTCTCAAGGGAGGTGTGTTGCCTACCGCAGGCACGGATCAGGGATGTTGCAGAGAGGCTGCCTGGTCTAATAAGTCCCACTGGCTGTTACCCACTTCCAATTGTCCATGTGGGTGCTAGTGATATCGACAGCAGTAGCCCAGAGAACATTAAGAAGCACTACAGAGCCCTGGGAGAGGTGGTTAGGGGCTCTGGAACTCAGATAGCCTTTTCATCAATTCTCCAGGATAAAGGTGATGCAAAGGGTTAACCAATGTACAGGGGGTTAGGGTTAAGCCACTTACCTGACAATGTTACTGCTCATTCATACTTATCGTACTTGCAATGTATAAGGGGGTAGGTCAAGCCGCTTACTTAACAGTGTTACTGCTTGCTCATTCTTACCGTACTCGCTGTGTATGCTAGAGCAAGATATAAGGACATAGCTATTGTTAAGAGGTAGGGACCGTGACTTGGTTCCCGTCCTTTGGACGCCTAGGCTGGCTGAAATTGGCTCTGCGGTTTGGACAATGACCAAGCCTCCAGGGAGCATGCGTAATGACTAGAGGTGAAAAGTTCAGTCTCAAGGAAGACTCGTTTACTTCATCTTGAGAACCTCGCCCACGACCACTAGGAAACACTGCGCAGGTGCAAAGAACCTTTTAGCTCATTGTAATATGAAGCCAGGATAGGACATGAATGTCTATAGGCGTGTTGTGCAACCTCATGCGTATGTATAACTTTAGAGAATAAATGTAGAGGGAAATGATGCTGAAGTGCGCTTGCCTTTGGAGAAGCTATCCCCCATGCGCCTCAGCGCTGAATAAAGCATACCTACTTTACAACTTTAACGAGTTGTGGAGTCTACCCACGCATCAATTTGGTGAGCCAGGCAGGAGACCTCTGTTCAGCTGCAGGATTGGCTAAGGGGCAGACATCCTCGGGGCCCCAGGCCGCTTAGCTGGAGTAGCTCCGCTTCTCGGCTGCTCACTGCAGGAACAGACAACAACCTGTGCCGGCTGCAGAAAAACGGTGTGTTTGGAATTTAGGGGGCCTTGAAATTTAGGTTTCTAATTTTCCTGGGACTTATAGGGGGCCTATAAGTCGTACGCATGGCCCAAGGCTGCTGATAAGGCGTGCAGAGACGTCTGGCGCACAGCTTAGTTCCCCTTGGCAGGTAGGGCTTGCAAGCAGGTTAGGGACTCGTCGACTGATAGAGCGGCCACTAGCGATCCTGAGGGTGGATTGGGTGAGTCCAGGGACTTGTCAGCCTATAGAGCGGCCGTAAACCAGACGAGTTCCGGGTCTCCTCTGCATCTCAATTTTTGGGAGCCAGGACAGACCTACTAATGACTGTGTAGGAAGCAGGAGAAGGGTAGGCGGACCCAGGTCTCTGCTGCATCCCAGGTTTTGGGAGCCAGGATGGACCTGCTAATGACTGTGTCGGAAGCAGGAGAAGGATAAGCGGAACCACCGTGTGAGTGTGTCTATGGGATCCCTTTGTGCAAGAATTCTGTGTGTGGCTGAGACGTGGCATAGCTACGAAGCGAGTGTGGAGTCCTGATCCACGGTTCCGTGTTCTCCGTGAGGAGAGCGGCCGGAGACGGACGAAGCGTATTTGTTCTGTCTCATATTCTCGTTTCTGATTTAAACGCTGGGGGAAGAGTAGATGAAAGTAAACCGTGACTAATTGGAAGGTTAAGAAGAGTTCCCTCTCTGTGCCCCAGTGGCTGTATAAGAGAAGTATCAAAGAATTATAGCCTCACATATGAGTGCATAATAACTTTTAAACAGTGAAACCTGCCGTGGATACTAAGACAATGTAAATTTTGTTGGAACCAAAACTATTATCTAACAGCAGAGGAGTTGATCTGCAGAACCCAGAGATATTATTCTACTGAACCCCCTGAGAATATCATAAAACTTGTGTGTAGGTGCTCTCATACTTTTATAAGTGCATTTGCAGAGCAGTGGGAGAGAGAGGCTATAGAGATCTGTAAAAGATTGAAATGAGAACCAGTCAAAGCAAGAAAATTCTGAAGAAAAGCCCATTGGGTTGCATTTTGGCACATTGGAAAGAACTGGGAGGGACTTCTGGGGGCTTGGTAAGCAAGAAAACATTGGTAAAATATGGTAACCAATGGTGACCTTGGTATACTTTGGAAGATCAGGAAAAATGGCCCAGAAATGGAACTCTGAACTATAATACATTGTTGCAATTAATGTTGTTTTGAGGGGGCAAGGAAAATGGAATGAAATAATGTATGCAGATATGTTTTACACTTTAAGAAACCACCCAGAGTGACAGACTGAATGTAAGATTAATGTAGCTCTGCCAGATCCCTTAATTTTTGCTTTGGATAAGGACAGGGAAAAACTGAAAGTTAAGATGGAGAGATGTTGTTCAGCCTGTGATATTGGGGAAAGATGTTTAAAGTTAAAAAAAACAGTAATTAGGAAGATAGGTTAGAAAATTATGTATCACAAGTACCTCTGAGAGGATCACCCTCTGCCTCTGTCCTATCAGATATTGATAAGGAGGAGGAGATTGCTGTCACTGGCAACAAACAGCAGATTCACATTCAGAGTTAAGAAAGGGTTAAACCAGAAGTTGCAGAGGCAGGCATCTGCAAATCTGCAACCCTTGTAGAGCTCCAGCAGCTCCTGTGTTTAAGCGTGGGATGAGTGCTGGGGCAGGCGGACAGGTGGGAACAGGCTGGAAGTGAGACTGCCCTGGGGGGGGAGTGCCATGGGGTGGCTCCGGTGACTGAATCCACTGGTTATAATGAAGCTAGGGGACAAAGAAAAGAAAGTGGAATTTTTAGTTGATAAGGGTGCAACGTATTCAGTTTTAAACAAAGCTTTAATGCCTTTGGGGGATGATTATATTATGGTAAAAGGGGTGACTGGCCAAAGTGAAAAGGCTTATTTTTATAAACCATTAAAATATCAATTGGGAAAGCAATGGGGCATTCATAAATTCTTGTATATGCCTAACTCCCCAAAAGCTCTTTTGGGGAGAGATTTTTTAAAACACTTGGGAACAACCATTACTTTCAAAGGAGGCGAGATCATTTTAAAAGTAAACGACCAACAGTATATAGAGATGATAAAGCTTAGTTTTGGTCACTAACCACGTCAAGGAAGAAGTCAGGGAAGATATACTGGATCAGGTATTCCCAGGGGTATGGGCTACAAACATACCTGGAAGGGCCAAAAGTGCATCCCTGATACAGATTAAGCTCAAGGAGGGAAAACAGCCAGTCAGGATTAAACAATACCCCATAAAGAAGGAAGACAGGGAAGGAATTTGCCCAATAATTGAAAATTTCCTACAGTTAGGACTGTTAAAGAAGTGCCAGTCTGATTTTAACACCCCTATTTTACCTGTTCATAAACCTGACGGGCCATACCGAGTGGTACAGGACTTATGAGCTGTTAACAAAATAACTGAGGACCTTTACCCTGTGGTAGCAAATCCATATACCATATCAACATGCTTGACACCGGAGTTAACTTGGTTTACTGTTTCAGATCTGAAAGATGCCTTCTTTTGCCTCCCTCTCCACAAAGCCAGCCAGAAAATCTTTACATTTGAATGGGAAAGCCCTAAGAGTGGGTGCAAAACCCAGCTCACGTAGATGGTGCTGCCTCAGGGATTTAAGAACAGTCCCATCCTGTTTGAAGAGCAACTTTCAAAAGACTTAAGCCTCTATATGCACTAATCGTAGATGACAGCAAGAATCTTCAGTGGACAAAAGATGCCACTCAAGCCTTCCACCAGCTGAAGAATGCTCTCATGTCAGCTCCAGCTCTAGGACTTCCAGACGTGAGTAAACCATTCTTTCTATTCTCCCATGAGAAAAAGAGGATTGCCCTGGGGATACTGGCACAAAACTTGGCTCCATACCAACGAGCAGTTGCTTATCTGTCCAAGCAGTTAGACGCAGTGGCCAAAGGATGGCCCAGATGCCTTAGAGCCATTGCAGCAGTCATGCTGAATATCCAAGAAGCACGCAAATTCACCTTGGGCCAGAAAATGACAGTGCTAATGTCCCAGACAGTGTCTACATGCTGGAGGTGAAAGGCAGACACTGGCTTTCCCCTCAGAGGTTCCTGAAATATCAAGCCATCATGGTGGAACAAGATGATATAAAGATAGTGATATAGAGATAACTAACATTGTCAACCCAGCTTCTTTCCGCAGTGGAAACGAAGGAGAACCCGTACACCACAATTGCCTGGAAACCATTGAAGCCACATACTCCAGCCATCCAGACCTGAAGGATACCCCTTTGGACAATGCAGAAACCTGGTTTACTGATGGGAGCAGCTATGTCATCAGTGGAAAATGACATGCTGGATATGCAGTTACCACCTGCAGAGAAGTAATAGAATCTGGACCTTTGCCAATAAACACCTCTGCACAAAAAGCAGAACTGATTGCTCTGACTAGAGCTTTAGAAATAGCAAAAGGAAAGAATATAAACATCTATACAGACTCAAGATATGCATTCAGAATTGTGCATGCACATGGTGCCATTTGAAAAAAGACGATTATTGAACTCGCAAGGGAAAAGCATCAAACATGCACAAGAAATAGTGTGGCTGTTGGAAGCCGTCCAACTACCTGAGAAGGCAGCAATTATGCACATCAAGGCACACCAGAAGGTGAACTCAGAATTAGAAAAGGGAAATGAACTGGTGGAGAGAGAGGCAAAAGAAGCGGCAGAAGGTGAGGTAACAACTGAAGGGGCCTTAATTCCTGATGGGAAAATTTCCCTGAAAGGTAAGCCAAATTAAAATAAGGAAGATCAGAAATTGATTGTAGATCAAGATGGAGTATTCAATGAGGAAGGGTGGGCTAGCACAACACAGGGAAATATAATTATCCCCTCCTCTTTGTTATGGTCCCTAGTAAGAAGTAAACATCAAGAAACACACTGGGGGGTGGATGCCTTGCATAAACATTTAATAAACAAAATTATAGCTAAAAACCTGTATGCTACTATCCAACAAGTAACTCAATAATGCGATCTCTGCCTCCAAACGAATTCCAGAAGCAACCCTAGGCCAAAGATAGGCCAAATTGGGAGGGGTAATGGGCCAGGACAACTATGATAAATTGACTCCACGGAACTGCCAAGAAAAGGGGGGTATAGATATTTATTGATATTAACGGATACCTTTTCAGGATGGCCAGAAGCCTTTCCAACTAGAACTGTAAAAGCTCAAGAAGAAACACAATTGATGCTAAGGACATATGCTTCAATACAGAAAAAGGCATCTGTCATTTTGAAGTCCATCCAGACAATACTCAAAAAAATATACTCGTATGTATTTGCCAGAGTTGTGTTTGTTTCAGAACTGCTTGTCTTTCTATGAAGATAGATGATGATGAAATTATCACTGTTGGAAATTATTCCAACCTTTATATTTGTAACTTTATCAAAATTATTGGGTGTGACTTTACATACTTAGCACCAGTTGTATCCCATCAACTGATAAAATCCAATTGCACAATATATCATAAATTGTCACCCACACCCATTGGAATGGATCTCGCCCTGGTAAGACAGTTAATAAAACACCCTAATCTAATTGACATTCTAAAAAGTACAGGAAAATAAAAAGAAAACTTTAATTACTACTCATCACGATACGGAAGAAATAAATAGGGTCTTACAAAGAGTAAGACAAGGTACAAGTCATCACTGGTGGGATGTACTTTTTGGGTGGTCACCCAATGCAACTGGTATTCTAAATACATTACTTCACCCTATCATTGTTCTTTTACTATTAGTTGATATAAGCTTCATACTCTCTGTTGTGTTGTTAGTTTAAAATTGGAGAATGTTGCGACGAGTGACAATTTTAACTTCTTTGTCAAAGGCACATGATAAAGCGCTAAAAGATACCTTTCATAAAAGCTTGCTGAAAGAAAAACCTATGTATTAGTAAAAGAATTTACTAACTTTATAGAAAAGGGGGACTGATGCAAAGGGTTAACCAATGTACAGGGGGGTTAGGGTTAAGCCACTTACCTGACAATGTTACTGCTCATTCATACTTATTGTACTTGCAATGTATAAGGGGGTAGGTCAAGCCGCTTACTTAACAGTGTTACTGCTTGCTCATGCTTATTGTACTTGCATTGTATGAGGAGGTAGGTCAAGCCGCTCACTTAACAGTGTTACTGCTTGCTCATGCTTATTGTACTTGCATTGTATGAGGAGGTAGGTCAAGTCGCTTACTTAACAGTGTTACTGCTTGCTCATTCTTACCGTACTCGCTGTGTATGCTAGAGCAAGATATAAGGACATAGCTATTGTTAAGAGGTAGGGACCGTGACTTGGTTCCCGTCCTTTGGACGCCTAGGCCGGCTGAAATTGGCTCTGCGGTTTGGACAATGACCAAGCCTCCAGGGAGCATGTGTAATGACTAGAGGTGAAAAGTTCAGTCTCAAGGAAGACTCATTTACTTCATCTTGAGAACCTCGCCCACGACCACGGTGTGGTAGTTAGGGTTCGGCGGTCAGAAGATGTCGTGTTGTACGGAAAGATAAGAAGATAAGACCCCTCTCCCTAGAGCCAGTAACACTTGGTTTGTGACGTAAGCAGACGGAAGTGACGTTGTAAACTCAGGGTATATAACACCGTGTTACCCGTCAATAAAGCCATTTGCCGTCCACCACATTGGTGTCTGCGAGCTGATGGCCCGAGCGGCCTGGGGTTGGTCGCCGTGCCATTCCTGAGATAGGTCGTCAAGTCAACGAAGGCAACAAGTGGTGCCGAAACCCGGTGTAAGAAACTATGAATTAGGATATTGTTTATTAAGATTTATGTTAAGCCCAATGTAAAGGTTAGGCAATAAAAAGTATGAAATCGCTTACATAGACTAACAGTCGCCAACCGCAATCGCTTATCGCTTATGCAAACATAGCAGATGTTGCCTAAAGATAGCTGTAAGATGTTCCAGGAAATGGCAGAGATAAGACGAACAAAGGACATAGGAGTAGAGGGGTCAACAATGGGACAAAAGAGGAAGACTTCTCACTTCGGCAGAAAACGACCCCCTAACAACAGCTGAAGCATGCGCAGTATACCTCCACTACTTCATGAACACGGAAGTAAAGATGTATAAAAAGGGACTGTTTGAACTGCTCAGTACGGCAGTTGGCGGAGCGCAGACTCCCCTGTCGTCCAGCGCTGTCTTTGCTCATATTCTACTTGCTATAATTAATAAAATTTTAATTGGATTATGATCCGTTGTGGTCTCAATTTATAACACCGGGAACGGGGTTTCGGGAATCGCCTGGACGGGTGAACGGCGGCCGGAGCGGCTGGACCAGCCCGGCGGGGAGGACGCTCCCGGACCAACAAGGAGGATGGAAGCCCTTGCGAAGGTCATATCGCAGTTACATAGTCAGTGGGGTAAAACCCAAAGATTTTACTCTCGCAGTTGCGAGGCTTTTGCAAACTGGGGTTATTGCCCAGCCGGTGGATATTCTCCACCCCGAAGTGTGGGATAAATGTACTAAAGCGTTAGCCGAAGAAACGATGTCTTCGGGTTGTGGGAAAAATCTTAAGTCATGGGGGAAGGTTGTACAGGCTTTGAAAAAGGCCATACAAGAGCAGTAGACCTGGAAAGCGGCAGAGAACTGTTTGTTGGCCATCCCGAAATTGGGAGTCGGGGCGGCCACGCAGACTTTGCACCCCCCAGATGATGCTGATTGTATTGAGCTCAAAGATCACCAAGAGGGCGACTCGTCCCCTCGACCGGGTCCCGACACGGGCCCCGACATGTTAACGGAGGGACAGAATCGAGATAAATTTTTCTGGGGCAGGCTAGCCGAGGAGGCCAGGAGAGCCGCGGAGAAAGCGGAGTCTGAGGCAGCCTGGCCTAGACCGCCGCCATATGCGCCCCAAGATGGCGCCGAGCAGAAAGGCGGAGGGCGGGGCGAAGACGCCCGTGGCGGGAAAAAGGAGAAAGCGCCGGTATTATCATGCGCACGCAACGAGGAGGGGGAGGAGAGAACGAACGGGAAGGAGAGAACTGGGGGGGGCACCCGGGAAAGGGAGGAGAGCGCGAGCGAGGGGCAGAAAGCCGATCGGAGCGGCCACCTGGAAAAATACCCTCCTACGGCAAACAGCCCGCCGAGTGTGTGGGGGGGCGAATCGAGAGAGAGGGAGTGGCCCACCCGCAAGAAAAGCGGGCGGGGCCGGAGCCCGGCAGAAAGGCACAGGGAACCGGAAGTGAGCAGTCAGTCGAGCTCTGACCCTGAATCAGGCACCAGCCGGGACGAGTGGGTCACAACCGATTCAAGCCTAGAGGAGGAGGAAACGAAGATGGACAAAGGGGGAGGACTCCCCCTCACGGACTGGAGGAAAATAAAGATTGCTTGCGCCGACTGGACCCCATCACCCAAATTAGCGTTCCCGGTCCGGGTGACAGATGGGGGGCAGAGGGTCTACTCGCCAATAAATCCAAAAGATATACAAGCGATTGTTAAGGCAATCACAGATAAAGGGCTTAATTCTGCCATGGTCTCCACCCTCATAGATGGTGTTTTTGGGGGAGATGATATGCTCCTGTTCGATATAAAACAAACCTGTAAAATGATTCTTGACGGGGCAGGGATGATTGTTTTTAATCAAGAATGGGAATACAACTGTATAGCACAACTAGCTCAAGTAACTGGGGCGGATCATCTACTACACGGCTCCAGCCTGCAGCGATTAACAGGTATAGATCCGGCAATGATCACCCCCCAGGCACAGGCCCAGGGCCTGCGGCCCTATGAAGTAATGACAACTACCCGTGCAGCCAGAGAAGCTATTCGTGAGGCTTCTAGAGTCGTTGTCAAGCCATCGCCATGGTCTACAATAAAACAAAACGAAAGTGAGAGTTTTACACAATTTGTAGATCGCCTCCAGGCAGCGGTCGACTCCTCGTCCCTGCCTGCGGAAGCGAAAGGCGCAGTTGTCACAGAATGCTTACGTCAGCAATGCAATTCGACAACCAAAGAAATTTTACGATCATTGCCGGCGAGGTCAAGCATTGCGGACATGATTAAGCATGTCGCAAAAGAAGAACAACTGTCCCCGATCCAGGTGGCTGTCCACACCACGATGGCTAATATGACGGCATGTTTTAAGTGTGGCCGGGTGGGCCACATTGCACCAAACTGTCCTCAGTCGGAAAAGCCACTAATAGCGCCTCCCCCATGTCGGAACCAACCCAGAGGACCGTGTTGGGCCTGCGGAAAGAAAGGGCATTTTGCTAAGGAATGTAGATCTAAAACCCAGGGAAACGGGGCGGGGAGGGGACACTTGGGCCGCGCACAGTCCTCTCCCACTTGGGACATGAGGTGGCCCAACTATGCCAACCCCAGATGGGGCGAGGCACTCCCGAACCCATTACCCCCTCGAGAAGCAACCAGCTTTATGGTCCAACCGACGGTTCAGCCAGATCTGTCCCTACTCCAGGGTCAACAAGGACCAACCCCTGGGAGCGGGACCCCAGGGTGGCCCTGGTCATGAACTGTGATAACCCGCCAGTGGTGTGGGGGGTCTGTTCCCTCCATAATGTCTTATCTGGTACCACCATCAGTGTCCCTTTCCTGATTGATACTGGGGCAGACGTTACCGTTATCCCTGAGATGAACTGGCCCCCGTGTTGGAAATTCAAAGACGCCTCTATGGTGGGTGGAGTGGGGGGATTATCCCGAGCTCGGAAGAGTGCCCAACTGATAGCAATCACACTTCATACTGAAAAAGGACCGGAGAAAACAATTACCCTTTTTCCATATGTTATGTCAGGAGTTCCACCCCTGTTGCGGAGGGACGCTTTAGCCCTATTAAAAGCCAAGGTGACAAATTTATAGTAAGGGCCACTGCCACACACCCGCCTCCACCAATTAAATTGTCATGGAAATCATCCGATCCAGTGTGGGTCGAGCAGTGGCCCCTGTCTAAGCCTCGAATGGATGCTCTTCTTGAGCTAGTTGGCCGCGAACTACAACAAGGCCATATAGAACCTTCCACCAGCCCATGGAATAACCCGGTCTTTGTTGCACCCAAGCGGAATGGTAGGGGATTTCACCTCCTTCATGATCTGCGTGAAGTAAACAAAAGAATCGAGCCAATGGGTCCTGTCCAAACGCTGTTGCCCATGAACTCTATGATACCAGAAGGACAACCTTGTGCTGTCCTTGATATTAAGGACTGTTTCTTTTCGATGCCTCTGCATGAGGAAGACAGGAACCGGTTTGCTTTTTCTGTTGTATTCCCAAACAGCCAACGCCCCAACCTACGTTTCCAATGGAAAGTGTTGCCTCAAGGAATGATCAACTCGCCCACTATTTGCCAGATTACAGTGGACCGGGCGTTGACACCGGTTCGGCACAGTGATCCGACCGCGACCATCATTCAATATATGGACGACATCCTGATTGCCGCACCATCAGGAAATCAGGTGGACCAGCTAGTATCAATGGTTTCGGAGACTTTGAAGATAAGCGGGTTCGAAATTGCGAGCGCGAAAATTAAAAGAGGACCATGTGTGAGTTTTTTAGGAGTGGGGATCACAAGTTCTTACATAACCCCTCCCCTAGTAAAAATCCGTCGGCACATCAAGACGCTCCATGATGTACAACAGTTAGTAGGGTCCTTACAATGGCTCCGCAATATTGTCCTGATCCCTCCTGAAACCATGAACCCCTTGCATGACCTTCTAAAAGGGAAGAACCCATGGGAACCAAAAACTCTAATGCCGGAGGCAATAAACTCTCTCGATTTTATCGAGCAGCAGATATCGTCAAGTACGCTCACCAGGTGGAATCCGGATATACTGCTCGATCTGTATGTACACTTTACGGAAGGAGGGGGAGTAGGAGCATTAGCCCAGGGTCCCCCTGAAAAGGCCCGCCCAATACAATGGATAGTCCTGGGAAAACCGTCTCGTGCATTTTCTCCAGGAATTGAGTGCCTTGGTAACTTAATCATGAAAGGCAGGAAACTCGCCCTAAGACACCTGGGCATCGAACCCACCAGGATATTTCTACCCTTCCGCAAGCAGCTTCCAACACAATCAGTGGCGATGTCAGAGTATTTGGCCATAGCCGTCGTTGGATTTGGTGGAGAAGTCCGGTACGCTACGAAGCCTCCCTGGACTCAAATGTTGGCACTTGTCAGCATCGACCTCCCATGGAAGGTCATGGACCGACCCCAACAGGGACCAACAGTTTTCACAGATGCATCCTCAGTGACTTCAACCGCAGCGGCGGTATGGCAATTGGAAGGGGAATGGCACTGCATTAAAATGACTGACCACACGCTTTCAGTCCAACAGCTAGAAGCAAGGGCAGTGGCACTGGCGTGCGGACTGTTCCCAATGGAACACCTTAACATAGTGACCGACTCGATGTTCGTGGCCAAGCTTTGCTTGGCCATGTCAGGTCCCGGTGTGTCAATATCTACAGTAGCTTTGATGCTAGAAGAAGCACTGTTTTCCCGAAAGGGCACCATATCGGTCATCCATGTTAACAGTCATGACCCAATCAAAGGTTTCTTCCAAACCGGCAACGACAAAGCAGACGCCGCCGCAAAAGGACTGTGGACGCTAAGAGACGCCCGTCAGCTACATGAGTCTCTCCATATTGGAGCCAAAGCACTAGCAAAGAAATGTGGGATTTCGGTCGCTGATGCGAAGCACATAGTCGCCACGTGTCCCCACTGTCAGAAAACACCACTGTGGTCCAGTGGAGTTAATCCCAGAGGTCTTAAGGCCTCTGAGGTGTGGCAGACGGACTTTACGCTTTGTCAGCTGTTGAAACCTCGGGCGTGGTTGGCAGTAACTGTAGATACATCTAGTGGAGTGATCATAGCCACGCAACACCTCAGAACTGACTCTAAAGCGACCATCCAACATTGGCTGACGGCCATGGCGTGGCTTGGTGTCCCCAGTCAGATTAAAACAGACAACGGTCCGAATTTTGTCTCCAAATCAGTACGGGCATTTGCTTGTAAATGGAGCATCACTCTAACACATGGGATCCCGTATAATAGCACATTGCTGTCACCTCTCACTTTCCTACCTGAAAGTCCAATTGAATCCTACATCTCCTGTGCTTGCTCTTTGTGAGCAGTAGCAGAATATAGCACTTGCGTTTGGACTCTGCTGAAACAGCAGAAGAGACAGTCCAGAAAGTTCCCACTGATCATCTTCAGCGCACAGCGAGCTTTGCAACTCTGCAACACACATTGCTGTCACTCCTCCCTTTCCTGCCTGAAAGACCAACTGAATCCACCATCTCTGTGGACAAAAAAAAAAAAGGAGGTGGAATTTTTGGTTAATACGGCTGCAACGTATTCAGTTTTAAACAAAGCTTTAATGCCTTTGGGGACGATTAATGCCTTTGGGGACGATTACCCTGTTTGGATAAAAGGGGTGACTGGCCAAGGTGAAAATGAATACGTTGCAGCCGTATTAACCAAAAATTCCACTTCCTGCTGGGCATCTTCAGCACACTCCTCCTTTTCCTGCCTGAAAGACCAATTGATTACACCATCTCTGTGCCCGCTCTCTGCTGAGCAGGAACAGGGAGAGTATAGCAGGAATGTTTAGACTGGGCTAAAACAGCGGAAGAGCCTTGCAAAAAAGCTCCTGCTGATCATGTTTAGCGCACAGTGAGCTTTAAACTGTGACACAAACATTGCTGTCACTCCTCACTTTATCTCCTAAAAGTGCATTTGAATCCATCGTTTCTGGTGCGCTCTCTCGTTTCGAGAAGAATTGTGACAGGGGAGGACGAGCGCTTGGACTCTAATCCCACAGCGGAAGGGCGAGCAGGGAAACTCCTGCTGGGCATCTTCAGCACACAGTGAGCTTTGCAACTCTGAAACACACATTGCTGTCACCTCTCACTTTCCTACCTGAAAGTCCAATTGAATCCTACATCTCCTGTGCTTGCTCTTTGTGAGCAGTAGCAGAATATAGCACTTACGTTTGGACAATGCTGAAACAGCAGAAGAGACAGTCCAGAAAGTTCCCATTGATCATCTTCAGCGCACAGAGAGCTTTGCAACTCTGCAACACACATTGCTGTCACTCCTCCCTTTCCTGCCTGATCTGCAAACTGACTCGATTCGCCCTCTCCTTCAGCAGTTTCTGCAGCTTGTCGTCGAGGACTCCAAATAGCCGCCTTCCATCTCCGATGCTTTCCCACAATACGGCAGTAAACAAGGCATACTGTTTTTCACTTTCTGACAGTTTGTTATATGGTGGGGTCTCTTCAGCACGCATCACCTCCTCCTCTGGTGACAGTCCAAAATCTTTGCCCTCTGGCCAGTCCATGATGACTTCTAGAATGCTTGGATGACTGGGATTTCCTATTCGAGCTTGTTGTGTAATTAGCACAGCCCATTTACTCCATGTAGCATCAGTTGCATGATGTGTAGAGGAGACCCTGCCTTTGGACATCCAGCCCAGCACGGGCAACCGGGGTGCCAGGAGGAATCATAGAATCATAGAATAGTTAGGGTTGGAAAGGACCTCAAGATCATCTAGTTCCAACCCCCCCGGCATGGGCAGGGTCACCTCACACTAAACCATCCCACACAAGGCCTCATCCAACCTGGCCTTGAACACCGCCAGGGATGGAGCAATTTTTATTTTTTTTTTTTTTTTGCACACTACTGGAATCTATACTGTGGGTTTTAAATACTAAGAGGTGGGAAGAAAAATGTAGTGGCTCTGTTCTTCCCTAAATAAGTGATGGCAAATGACTGTAAAATGAGCTCCTGAGCTTGTATGTGCAGAGAGGAATTTAGTCCCATGGTGAACAGGATGGTAGCAGATGGATCAGAATAATACTGGGTTTTTGTGCATACGCTGTTTAAAGTTACACCAGAAACAAGGGAGCGAGTCAGGAGGTTCAGTGTTTTGGCCACCATTCATAAATATCTGTATCTCACAAGCCAGGACTCAGCTTGTTCTTCATCTCATTTGCTTCTAGGGTGGAAATAGGCAGCCCTGTTGGCTATACATCACTATGACTCACCTTTGGGACAGACTGTCTGGGGGAAGTAGGGGATGTGTGAAATTTGAGGACCTTTTCCCTGCTGGGCTATGGGTACACAAAGACTGGGACCCAAAGCACACACCTGCCACTCACAGTCAGGTTCATCCCTCTCAGTCCAGGAACATTAGAAAGGACACTCCTGTGTCTCACACTGCAGCTAAACATGATCAGCAGGAGCTTTTTTGCAAGGCTCTTCCGCTGTTTTAGCCCAGTCTAAACATTCCTGCTCTACTCTCTCTGTTGCTGCTCAGCAGAGAGCGGGCACAGAGATGGTGGATTCAGTTGGTCTTTCAGGCAGGAAAGGGAGGAGTGACAGCAATGTGTGTTGCAGAGTTGCAAAGCTCGCTGTGCGCTGAAGATGATCAGTGGGAACTTTCTGGACTGTCTCTTCTGCTGTTTCAGCAGAGTCCAAACGCAAGTGCTATATTCTGCTACTGCTCACAAAGAGCAAGCACAGGAGATGTAGGATTCAATTGGACTTTCAGGTAGGAAAGTGAGAGGTGACAGCAATGTGTGTTTCAGAGTTGCAAAGCTCACTGTGTGCTGAAGATGCCCAGCAGGAGTTTCCGTGCTGGCCCTTCGGCTGTGGGATTAGAGTCCAAGCGCTCGTCCTCCCCTGTCACAAATCCTCTCGAAACGAGCGAGCGCACCAGAAACGATGGATTCAAATGCACTTTTAGGAGATAAAGTGAGGAGTGACAGCAATGTTTGTGTCACAGTTTCAATGAACCCTAGCTCCATTATAACCAGTGGATCTCCGAGGGAAGATTCCCCCGGTCCCCGTCAGTCTAGTTCCAGTTCAGTAACCAGAACTTCAGGCTTATTTTTGTAAAGTATTAAAATATCAATTAGGAAAACATTGGGGCATCCATAAGTTTTTGTATATGCCTAACTCCCCAAAAGCTCTTTTGGGGAGAGATTTGTTAGAACACTTGGGAGCGACCATTACTTTCAAAGGAGGCGAGATCACTTTAAAAGTAAACGACCAACAGTATATAGAGATGTTAAAGCTTAGTTTTGATCACTAATCATGTCAAGGGAGAAGTCAGATTGAAGATATACTGGATCAGGTATTCCCAGGGATATGGGCTGCAAACATACCTGGAGGGGCTAAAAATGCACCCCGGATACAGATAGGCTCAAGGAGAGAAAACAGCCAGTCAGGATTAAAAAATACCCCCTGAAAAGGGAAGATAGGAATTTGCCCAATGACTGAAAATTTCCTACAGCAAGGACTGCTAAAAGAGTGCCAATTTGATTTTAACACCCCTATTTTACCTGTTTGTAAACCTTATGGGTAATAACAGGTGGTACAGGACTTATGGGCTGTTAACAAAATAACTGAGGATCCTTACCCTTTAATAGCAAATTCATACACTTTGCTAACATGCTTAACATCAGAGCTAACTTGGTTTACTGTTCTAGATTTGAAGGATGCTTTCTTTTGCCTCCCTCTCCATGAAGCCAGCCAGAAAATCTTTGCATTTGAATAGAAAAGCCCTAAGAGTGGGTGCAAAATCCAGCTCATGTGGACGGTGTTGCCTCAGGGATTTAAGAACAGTCCCACCCTGTTTGGAGAACAACTTTCAAAAGACTTAGAGTCCTGGGAAGCCCCACCGGAAGAAGGGAAGTTACTGCAGTACATAGATGACATCCTAATAGCGACCCTGTGTGGCCTGGACAGTATGACATGATGGTGTAGATTGTGGATCTACCATCATGGACTAATTGTTAAGCCTCTATATGCACTACAACAAGAATCTTCAGTGGACAAAGGAAGCCACTTGAGCATTCCACCAATTAAAAAAATGCCTTGATGTTGGCACCAGTCTTAGGACTCCCAGACGTGAGTAAAAAATTCTTTCTTTTCTCCCATGAGAAACAAGGAATTGCCTTAAGAATACTAGCACAGGACTTGGGCCTGTACCAGCGAGCAGTTACTTATTTTTCTAAGCGATTGGACTCTGCAGCTGAAGGATGGCCTCGATGCCTCAGGGCCATTGCAGCAGTTGTACTAAACATCCAAGATTCACCTTTGGCCTGAAAATTACTATGCTGGTGTCCCATACAGTGTCTGCAGTGCTGAAAGTGAAGGCGGGCACTGGCTTTCCCCACAAAGTTTTCTGAAGTATCAAGCCATCATGGTGGAGCAAGATGATGTAGAGATAGTGGTAACTAACATTGCATCTTTACCAGCTTCTTTCCTCAGCAGAAACAAAGGAGAACCAGTACACCAGGATTGCCTGGAGACTATTGAGGCCACATATTCCAGTCGTCCGGATCTGAAAGATTCCCCTTTAGACGACGCAGAAACCTGGTTTACTGACGGGAGCAGCTACGTCATCAGTGGAAAATGGCATGCTGGATATGCAGTTAGGTAATAGAATCCGGACCATTACCCATAAACACCTCTGCACAGAAGGTGGAACAGATTGCTCTGACTAGAGCTCCGGAACTGGCAAAAGGAAAAAGCATAAATGTCTATACAGACTCAAGATATGCATTCGGAGTTGTGTATGCACATGGCGCCATTTGGAAGGAGAGGACTGTTGAATTCACAAGGAAAAAACATTAAACACGCACAAGAAATATTGAGACTGTTGGAAGTGGTCCAACTACCTGAGAAGGTGGCAATTATGCACATCAAGGCACACCAGAAGGTGAGCTCAGAATTAGAGAAAGGAAATGAGCTGGCAGACAGAGAGGCAAAAGAAGCGGCAAAAGGTGAGATAACGATTGAAGGAGCTTTAATTCCTGATGAGAAAATTTCTCTGGAAGGTAAGCCAAACTATAATAAAGAAGATCAGAAATTGGTTATAGTTCAAGATGGAATATTTAATGAGGAAGAGTGGGCTAGTACACCACAGGGGAAGATAATTGTTTCCTCATCTTTGTTATGGTCCTTAGTAAAGAATGAACATCAAAAACACACTGGGGAGTGGATGCCTTACATTGATATTTTATAAGCAAAATTATGGCTAGAAATCTGTATGCTAATATACAACAGGTAACTCACCAGTGTGATCTCTGCCTCCAAACAAACCCTAAAAGTAATCCTAAACCCAAAACGGGTCAAATTGGGAGGGGCAACAGACCAGGACAACAGTGGCAGATAGACTTTACAGAACTGCCAAGGAAAGGGGGGTATAGATATTTGTTGGCATTAACGGATGCCTTTTCAGATTGTCCAGAAGCCTTTCCAACTAGAACTGTGAAAGCCTGAGAAGAAACGCAATTGATATTAAGGACATATGCCTTGATACAGAACAAGGCATTTGTCATTTTGAAATCCATCCAGACATTACTCAAAGGACTGTACTCGTATATATATTGTACTTGTATATATTATATATATGTGTGTGCTTAAGAACTGCTTGTGCTTTTGTGAGGATAGATAGTGATAATGAAATCGTGACTGTTAAGAGTAATTTTAATTTTTGTATTTGTAATTTTACTAAGATCACTGGATGTGACTTTACATATTCAGCACCAGTTGTATCCCACCAACTGATAAAATCCAATTACACAATGTACCACGAGCTATTACCTACCCCCATTGGAATGGACCTTACGTTGGTAAGACAATTAATAGAACATCCAGACCTCATAAATATAATAAGAGGTGTCCAGGAAAACGGAAAGAAAACTTTAATTACCGTCCATCATGACACGGAGGAAATAAGCAGAGTTCTACTAAGGTTAGGACAAGATACAAGCCACCACTGGTGAAATGTACTTTTCGGATGGTCACCAACTGCAACTGGTATACTGAATATGTTGTGTCACCCCATTACCGTTCTTCTAATGTTAGTTAGTATTAGTTTCGTATTGTCTATTGAATTATTTGTTTAGAAATGGCGAATGTTGCAACACATAATAATTTTGACCTCTCTATCAAATACACATGGTAAGGCGCTGAGAGATACCTTCCGCAGGAGTTGGTCGAAAGAGGAACTTGTCTGAAGAGTAAAAGAATTTACTCACTTTATAGAAAAGGGGGGACTGATGCAGAGGGTTGACCAATGTACAGAGGGGTTGTACAGGGGGATGTACAAGGGGGTTAGAGGAATTTGCTTGCTTAAACAAAAGTATTGTCTGTTGTAAATACCTATCATACCTACTTAGCAGAACAAAGGCACTAACTACTGGTTCTATTGATAAGGAAAAGCAGACAGCTGGTTCTATTGATAAGCAGCTATTGATAAGGAAAAGCAGATGCCTGATTCTACTGATAAGGGGGAGAAGCAGATGGTTTACGGCTGGGACACCAAACAAACCCTAAGGCCATGCGTGAAGACTAAAAGCTGAAAAGTTTAAGAAGAGGAAAATTCATTTACTTCATCTTGAAGACCCCTACCCACAGGAGGAAGACTTCACCTTGAGACCCCTGCCCATGACCAGAGGGGACACTGCTCAGGTGCAAAGGACATTCTAGCTCATTATAATACGAAGCGGGGATAGATACTAAATATGTATATGCGTATCAAGTAATCTAATGCATATGTATACCTTAAGAGAACAAATGTAGAGGGAAAAACGACCCTGGGTGTGCATACTTTGGAGGAACTATCCCCATGCACCTCAGCGCTGAATACCTACTTTACAACTTTAACAAGTTGTGGAGTCAATCCGCGTATAACTATCACTACAGTTCCTAATGAAGCATCCCTCCCCAGCATACTTTATAAGCCCCCTTCAAATAGTGGAAGGTTGCTATGAGGTCTCCACACAGCCTTCTCTTATCCGGGATGAACAGCCCCAACTTTCTCAGCCTATCTTCATACGGGAGGTGCTCCAGTCCCCTGATCATCCTCGTGGCCCTCCTCTGGACTTGTTCCAACATTTCTACATCCTTTTTATGTTGAGGAAACCAGAACTGTATACAGTACTCCAAGTGAGGTCTCACGAGAGCAGAGAAGAGGGGCAGGATCACCTCCTTCGACCTGCTGGTCACACTCCTTTTGATGCAGCCCAGCACACAGTTGGTTTCTGGCCTGCAAGCACACACTGAAGTGGTTCATGTTCATTTTCTCATCGACCAGCACCCACAAGTCCTTCTCTGCAGGGCTGCTCTGAATCTCTTCTCTGTCCAACCTGTAGCTGTGCCTGGGATTGCTCCGACCCAGGTGTAGGACCTTGCACTTGGAATGGTTAAACTTCATGAGGTTGGCATCAGCCCACCTCACAAGCGTGTTGAGGTCCCTCTGGATGGCATTCCTTCCTTCCATCGCATCAACTGAACCACACAGCTTGGTGTCATCAGCAAACTTGCTGAGGGCACACTCAATCCCACTGTCCATGTCACTGACAAAGATGTTGAACAAGACTGGTCCCAGACTTGCGTATGTTCAGGTTCTACAGATGATCTTAAACCAGATCCTTTCCTACAATGGGCCCAAGGTCTTCATTCTCACAGTCCCTGCATCTGCCTTCCAAGACTTGGGTGGTGTGGTCAGAGCATTTGCCAGTGAAGACCAAGGCAAAGAAGTCATTCAGAACCTCAGCCCTCTCCAAATCCAGGGTAGCCAGTTCTCCCGATAGCTTCCGGAGAGGGCCCATATTGTCCCTAGTCTGTCTTTTATTTGCAATGTACCTACAGAATCCCTTCCTGTTATCTTTCACATCCCTAGCCAAGTTTAATTCTAACTGGGCCTTAGCTTTAATAACCTAGTCCCTAGCTTCCTGGAGAACATTCCTGTATTCTTCCCAGGCCACCTGCTTCCACCTTTTACAAGCCTCTTTTTTCCCCCTCTATGTTTCTTCAGCAGCTCCTTATCCATCCAAGGAGGTCTCCTTGCTTACCTGCTGTACTTCCTTCTATTTGGTGAGCAACACTCCTGAGCTTGTAGCAGGTGATCCTTGAATATCAACCAACAGTCTTGGGCCCCCCTGCCCTCCAGGGCTATATCCCATGGAACCTTACTAAGCAGGTTCCTGAAGAGGCCAAAGTCTGCTCTCTTGAAGTCCAGGGCAGTGAACTTGCTACACGCTCTTCTCACTGTCCTGAAGATTTCGAACTCAACCATCTCATGACCACTACAACCAAGAGCGTCACATTTCCAACCAGCCCCTCCCTGTTGGTGAGCACGAGGTCAAGCATGGAACCTCTCCTTGTCGGCTCCTCTATTACTTGCAAAAGGAAGTTGTCTTCCACACAATTGAGGAACCTCCTGGATTGCTCCTGCCGGGCCATACAGTCGCTCCAACAGATATCAGGGTGATTGAAGTCCTCCATGAGGACAAGGGCCTGCAAGCGTGAGGCTTTTCCTATCTGTCTATAGGTCGCTTCATCCACAGAGTCCTCTTGATCAGGTGGCCTGTAACAGATCCCCACAATAATGTCTCCCATCACTGTTCTCCCTTTAACCCTGACCCACAAACTCTCTGTTGACTGATCACCTGTCCCCAGAGTTCCATACTCTCCAGGTTATCCCTAACATAAATAGCAACTCCCCCTCTCCGCCTGCCGGGCCTGTCTTTTCTAAAGAGCCTGTAACCTTCCTTTCCAACACTCCAGTCATAGGAGCCATCCCACCATGTTTCTGTGATACCAATGATATCATAACCCGTAGACGTGCACACAACTCTAATTCCTCTTGTTTGTTCCCCATGCTATGGGCGTTTGTATTGAGGCATCTGAGCTGAGCTCCATATGACGCCAGCTTATTGGCTGGAGCGGCTGGAATATCTCTACATTGCTCCAAGCATTTATTATAGGTGCTGGCAACTGACTGGGTGTGTTGGGACGGAATGATGCCCCCCTCCCCAACACATCTAGTTTAAATATTTCTTGACCACCCTGGCAAGCCTCCTACCAAAATCACTCTTCCCCTTCGTTGTCAGAACAGCTCCACCAGCCTCCAGTAGACCTGGCCTCACAAACCAATTCCCATGTTCAAAATACCCAAAGCCCTGACTATGGCACCACTGTTCTAACCATTTCTTAACCTCGAAAATCCCCCTAGCCTTTTTAAGGTCCTCCCCTTTGATACGTGGGTAGACTCCACAACTCGTTAAAGTTGTAAAGTAGGTGTGCTTTATTCAGCGCTGAGGCGCATGGGGGATAGCTTCTTCAAAGGCAAGCGCACTTCAGCATCGTTTCCCTCTACATTTATTCTCTAAAGCTATACATATGCATGAGGTTGCACAACACACCTATAGATATTCATGTCCTATCCCAGCTTCGTATTATAATGAGCTAGAAGATCCTTTGTGCCTGCGTAGTGCCCCCCCGTGGTGTTGCCTTCGTTGACTTGACGACCTATCTCAGGAACGGCACGGCGACCAACCCCAGGCCGCTCGGGCCATCAGCTCGCAGACACCAATGTGGTGGACGGCAAATGGCTTTTATTGACGGGTAACACGGTGTTATATACCCTGAGTTTACAACGTCACTTCCGTCTGCTTACGTCACAAACCAAGTGTTACTGGCTCTAGGGAGAGGGGTCTTATCTTCTTATCTTTCCGTACAACACGACATCTTCCGACCGCCGAACCCTAACTACCACATTTCCCCCCTCCCTATGCTTAACTAAATAGGCTAAAGTATAAAAGTATAAAAACATGCATTATATTTTCATAATAACAATAAAATTGGCTAAAATCTAATAAGTTCTAGAAGAGGTATATCATTATCCACTTATCTTGAGGTATATATAAGGCATGTAGAGAAAGAGGTACCCAGGGGGCAACTAGGATCAGTGAGGTATAATTGGAGATGGCGAAAGGAGACTTCAAATAAGAACGTTTCTAAAGCAGTTGTTGGCGTTCTACCAACATAATGTCAACTCGTTCTAGCCGGCTCCTGACGAACGATATAAGCTTGTTCAGGACGCAGGGTCCAAAGATCAGTGCCATCATGATCATTGCAACTGGCCCCACCAGGGTAGATATTAGGGTGGTTAGCCATGGTGAATGGTTAAACCATGTTTCATACCACCCTTGTTGGGCTTCTCTGTCCCTTTTTCTTTTTTCTAGACCTTCTCTAAGTTTGGTCATGGTATCTCTGACAACTCCAGTGTGATCTGCATATACACAACATTCCTCTCTAAGCGCTACACACACTCCTCCTTGCTGTAAAAACATTAAATCTAATCCTCTCCAGTTTTGCAACACTACTTCGGACAGTGATCTGACGGATTTTTCTAAAGCAGTTATTGATTGCTCAATTCTTACCAGGTCCTCGTCTATGGCCGTCCTTAGTGCTTTGAATTCTTTGCTCTGTTGTACTAGCGAGGCTACTCCTGTACCCACTCCCACACCTCCTACAATCATTAATGTGGCTACTGTTAATGCTGTGAAGGGTTCTCGTTTGGACAAGTGATGCTCTGAGGTGATCTGTGAGTGATAAACAAACTCTTCAGAATGATAGAAGATTCTGGGGACTATTGCCACTTGTATGCAATAATCTGAAGATTCATTAAAAAGTTTCAATGACAAACAAGGTGTGAATCCTATAGTGGAACAGACCCACTTGGCGTTACTAGCCGGTAGTAACCATATTACTGGTCTTTTAGATGGTAATGGTCTCTTTTCCTTAACACACAACCGTCTTTTGTGTTCAGGAACTTTCCCTACACACATGCCTCTTCCTGTCACTTGAGTTAATGCAATTCCTTGTTTTTCTGAGCCCCATGTACACTGCGCTGGGTTAATGGCATTTGAGAGTCTGGGTTTTTTAGTGACTCCCACAGCCTCGTAAAAGGGCGGTCTTATTCCATAACACAACCAGCAATGTTCAGTAAGATTCGGGTTAGTTCTGTTCAATACCAGGTAACTGACTTGCATCAGTTTCCAAAGGGAGTTACCCCCAAGGTGTTCGTTGGGGTTTATGACAGTTTGAGTGGGGGTGAGTGTATTTGTGGTATCGGTCGTTTCAGGAGCTGTTGTTACGTCATCCGGTGTCTCTTTGGCTAAACCATCAGTCAGTACCAGGTTGGGGCCTACTGGTAATGGATCATTTGGAACTGTTTCCTTTTTGATGAGAAATAGTCCACCTCTATCCTCTCCTGGTTCCCAATACCTAATTTCCCAAGTTCTACCTATTACCCATCCCGGGTCCTCTGGCTGTAAGATGTCAAGTCTTACATGCTGACAATTGGTGTCACTGTTAGTACGCCGACGCCATGCCAATTGCAAGCCTCCACTAGAATCATGACTAGGTGGCTTGCATCCATCAGGTCCCCAACTTGTTTTTAGGAACTTGTCTTCTGTCGAAGGAGACCATGAGGAGGCGATTGTTTCACAACCCCAATAGGCACAATAGTACTGATTTGGTTGATTGCAGTATCCTTTCCCAGGGTTGGAAGCAGGGCATATGTAGTAGCCTTTTAAGTTTAGACATAGTGGTATAGGTACTAGCTGACACAGGGTGGCATTAAAACTGGGAGCCCCTGGAGTTATGATAGTTTGTATAACCTTAGCACTTTCCCACTGATATAATGCCCATTTAAATGGCTGGTGAGCCTGGTGACTTATTTCGCCCCCTGTTCGTGGTGACACCCAAAACAAAATAATCAGGATGCACCGGAAAGGGTGCAGCTTCCTTCCCTGTCCCAAGGCAACCTGGCTCGTACATATTTTCTGTCCAAAACCTTGAGGTCGTTTCAACCGGGAGGTCCCCAAATCGTTCCGTGTCCTGGCATATTGCCCTTCTCTGGATTCTGCCGAGCTGTCGTTCTTTATTGCCAGCGGGGAGCACGGGTTACAGGGGCAGCCGATGACGAGATCCTGCGGATAAAAACTCACAGTTTTTGTTAGTTTTATTTTTGAGGTCTGGTTTGATGGACTTAAGCAGACACCACTTAACTCTGCCATCCTTTTTAACTGCAGCATACCCTCGCCCTGTGAGGACTAGCCTCCATCCTTGTTCCCATTCTCCCAGCTCATTTCTAATTATGACTGACGGGCCCTCATCTAGTACTCGAGTGGCCCAGTGTTTTTGGGAGGGGCTATTTACCTCGTCCCCCCTGGGGAATTGATTTAATGCTAACAGAGCAGTCGCTAGCAGGCGCGCTTGGTCTCCCGAGGGAATGGTGTTGACAAAACCTTCTGTCTTTGCCAATACCTCTAACTTAGATTTCAAAGTTTGATTCGCTCGTTCAACTATGGCTTGCCCGGTGCTATTATACGGGATCCCATGTGTTAGAGTGATGCTCCATTTACAAGCAAATGCCCGTACTGATTTGGAGACAAAATTCGGACCGTTGTCTGTTTTAATCTGACTGGGGACACCAAGCCACGCCATGGCCGTCAGCCAATGTTGGATGGTCGCTTTAGAGTCAGTTCTGAGGTGTTGCGTGGCTATGATCACTCCACTAGATGTATCTACAGTTACTGCCAACCACGCCCGAGGTTTCAACAGCTGACAAAGCGTAAAGTCCGTCTGCCACACCTCAGAGGCCTTAAGACCTCTGGGATTAACTCCACTGGACCACAGTGGTGTTTTCTGACAGTGGGGACACGTGGCGACTATGTGCTTCGCATCAGCGACCGAAATCCCACATTTCTTTGCTAGTGCTTTGGCTCCAATATGGAGAGACTCATGTAGCTGACGGGCGTCTCTTAGCGTCCACAGTCCTTTTGCGGCGGCGTCTGCTTTGTCGTTGCCGGTTTGGAAGAAACCTTTGATTGGGTCATGACTGTTAACATGGATGACCGATATGGTGCCCTTTCGGGAAAACAGTGCTTCTTCTAGCATCAAAGCTACTGTAGATATTGACACACCGGGACCTGACATGGCCAAGCAAAGCTTGGCCACGAACATCGAGTCGGTCACTATGTTAAGGTGTTCCATTGGGAACAGTCCGCACGCCAGTGCCACTGCCCTTGCTTCTAGCTGTTGGACTGAAAGCGTGTGGTCAGTCATTTTAATGCAGTGCCATTCCCCTTCCAATTGCCATACCGCCGCTGCGGTTGAAGTCACTGAGGATGCATCTGTGAAAACTGTTGGTCCCTGTTGGGGTCGGTCCATGACCTTCCATGGGAGGTCGATGCTGACAAGTGCCAACATTTGAGTCCAGGGAGGCTTCGTAGCGTACCGGACTTCTCCACCAAATCCAACGACGGCTATGGCCAAATACTCTGACATCGCCACTGATTGTGTTGGAAGCTGCTTGCGGAAGGGTAGAAATATCCTGGTGGGTTCGATGCCCAGGTGTCTTAGGGCGAGTTTCCTGCCTTTCATGATTAAGTTACCAAGGCACTCAATTCCTGGAGAAAATGCACGAGACGGTTTTCCCAGGACTATCCATTGTATTGGGCGGGCCTTTTCAGGGGGACCCTGGGCTAATGCTCCTACTCCCCCTCCTTCCGTAAAGTGTACATACAGATCGAGCAGTATATCCGGATTCCACCTGGTGAGCGTACTTGACGATATCTGCTGCTCGATAAAATCGAGAGAGTTTATTGCCTCCGGCATTAGAGTTTTTGGTTCCCATGGGTTCTTCCCTTTTAGAAGGTCATGCAAGGGGTTCATGGTTTCAGGAGGGATCAGGACAATATTGCGGAGCCATTGTAAGGACCCTACTAACTGTTGTACATCATGGAGCGTCTTGATGTGCCGACGGATTTTTACTAGGGGAGGGGTTATGTAAGAACTTGTGATCCCCAC
This sequence comes from Lathamus discolor, assembly GCF_037157495.1. NCBI lineage: Eukaryota > Metazoa > Chordata > Aves > Psittaciformes > Psittacidae > Lathamus > Lathamus discolor. The sequence continues at coordinate 26,728,144 of NC_088908.1, forward strand.
TCCTAAAAAACTCACACATGGTCCTCTTTTAATTTTCGCGCTCGCAATTTCGAACCCGCTTATCTTCAAAGTCTCCGAAACCATTGATACTAGCTGGTCCACCTGATTTCCTGATGGTGCGGCAATCAGGATGTCGTCCATATATTGAATGATGGTCGCGGTCGGATCACTGTGCCGAACCGGTGTCAACGCCCGGTCCACTGTAATCTGGCAAATAGTGGGCGAGTTGATCATTCCTTGAGGCAACACTTTCCATTGGAAACGTAGGTTGGGGCGTTGGCTGTTTGGGAATACAACAGAAAAAGCAAACCGGTTCCTGTCTTCCTCATGCAGAGGCATCGAAAAGAAACAGTCCTTAATATCAAGGACAGCACAAGGTTGTCCTTCTGGTATCATAGAGTTCATGGGCAACAGCGTTTGGACAGGACCCATTGGCTCGATTCTTTTGTTTACTTCACGCAGATCATGAAGGAGGTGAAATCCCCTACCATTCCGCTTGGGTGCAACAAAGACCGGGTTATTCCATGGGCTGGTGGAAGGTTCTATATGGCCTTGTTGTAGTTCGCGGCCAACTAGCTCAAGAAGAGCATCCATTCGAGGCTTAGACAGGGGCCACTGCTCGACCCACACTGGATCGGATGATTTCCATGACAATTTAATTGGTGGAGGCGGGTGTGTGGCAGTGGCCCTTACTATAAATTTGTCACCTTGGCTTTTAATAGGGCTAAAGCGTCCCTCCGCAACAGGGGTGGAACTCCTGACATAACATATGGAAAAAGGGTAATTGTTTTCTCCGGTCCTTTTTCAGTATGAAGTGTGATTGCTATCAGTTGGGCACTCTTCCGAGCTCGGGATAATCCCCCCACTCCACCCACCATAGAGGCGTCTTTGAATTTCCAACACGGGGGCCAGTTCATCTCAGGGATAACGGTAACGTCTGCCCCAGTATCAATCAGGAAAGGGACACTGATGGTGGTACCAGATAAGACATTATGGAGGGAACAGACCCCCCACACCACTGGCGGGTTATCACAGTTCATGGCCAGGGCCACCCTGGGGTCCCGCTCCCAGGGGTTGGTCCTTGTTGACCCTGGAGTAGGGACAGATCTGGCTGAACCGTCGGTTGGACCATAAAGCTGGTTGCTTCTCGAGGGGGTAATGGGTTCGGGAGTGCCTCGCCCCATCTGGGGTTGGCATAGTTGGGCCACCTCATGTCCCAAGTGGGAGAGGACTGTGCGCGGCCCAAGTGTCCCCTCCCCGCCCCGTTTCCCTGGGTTTTAGATCTACATTCCTTAGCAAAATGCCCTTTCTTTCCGCAGGCCCAACACGGTCCTCTGGGTTGGTTCCGACATGGGGGAGGCGCTATTAGTGGCTTTTCCGACTGAGGACAGTTTGGTGCAATGTGGCCCACCCGGCCACACTTAAAACATGCCGTCATATTAGCCATCGTGGTGTGGACAGCCACCTGGATCGGGGACAGTTGTTCTTCTTTTGCGACATGCTTAATCATGTCCGCAATGCTTGACCTCGCCGGCAATGATCGTAAAATTTCTTTGGTTGTCGAATTGCATTGCTGACGTAAGCATTCTGTGACAACTGCGCCTTTCGCTTCCGCAGGCAGGGACGAGGAGTCGACCGCTGCCTGGAGGCGATCTACAAATTGTGTAAAACTCTCACTTTCGTTTTGTTTTATTGTAGACCATGGCGATGGCTTGACAACGACTCTAGAAGCCTCACGAATAGCTTCTCTGGCTGCACGGGTAGTTGTCATTACTTCATAGGGCCGCAGGCCCTGGGCCTGTGCCTGGGGGGTGATCATTGCCGGATCTATACCTGTTAATCGCTGCAGGCTGGAGCCGTGTAGTAGATGATCCGCCCCAGTTACTTGAGCTAGTTGTGCTATACAGTTGTATTCCCATTCTTGATTAAAAACAATCATCCCTGCCCCGTCAAGAATCATTTTACAGGTTTGTTTTATATCGAACAGGAGCATATCATCTCCCCCAAAAACACCATCTATGAGGGTGGAGACCATGGCAGAATTAAGCCCTTTATCTGTGATTGCCTTAACAATCGCTTGTATATCTTTTGGATTTATTGGCGAGTAGACCCTCTGCCCCCCATCTGTCACCTGGACCGGGAACGCTAATTTGGGTGATGGGGTCCAGTCGGCGCAAGCAATCTTTATTTTCCTCCAGTCCGTGAGGGGGAGTCCTCCCCCTTTGTCCATCTTCGTTTCCTCCTCCTCTAGGCTTGAATCGGTTGTGACCCACTCGTCCCGGCTGGTGCCTGATTCAGGGTCAGAGCTCGACTGACTGCTCACTTCCGGTTCCCTGTGCCTTTCTGCCGGGCTCCGGCCCCGCCCGCTTTTCTTGCGGGTGGGCCACTCCCTCTCTCTCGATTCGCCCCCCCACACACTCGGCGGGCTGTTTGCCGTAGGAGGGTATTTTTCCAGGTGGCCGCTCCGATCGGCTTTCTGCCCCTCGCTCGCGCTCTCCTCCCTTTCCCGGGTGCCCCCCCCAGTTCTCTCCTCCCCGTTCGTTCTCTCCTCCCCCTCCTCGTTGCGTGCGCATGATAATACCGGCGCTTTCTCCTTTTTCCCGCCACGGGCGTCTTCGCCCCGCCCTCCGCCTTTCTGCTCGGCGCCATCTTGGGGCGCATATGGCGGCGGTCTAGGCCAGGCTGCCTCAGACTCCGCTTTCTCCGCGGCTCTCCTGGCCTCCTCGGCTAGCCTGCCCCAGAAAAATTTATCTCGATTCTGTCCCTCCGTTAACATGTCGGGGCCCGTGTCGGGACCCGGTCGAGGGGATGAGTCGCCCTCTTGGTGATCTTTGAGCTCAATACAATCAGCATCATCTGGGGGGTGCAAAGTCTGCGTGGCCGCCCCGACTCCCAAATTCGGGATGGCCAACAAACAGTTCTCTGCCGCTTTCCAGGTCTACTGCTCTTGTATGGCCTTTTTCAAAGCCTGTACAACCTTCCCCCATGACTTAAGATTTTTCCCACAACCCGAAGACATCGTTTCTTCGGCTAACGCTTTAGTACATTTATCCCACACTTCGGGGTGGAGAATATCCACCGGCTGGGCAATAACCCCAGTTTGCAAAAGCCTCGCAACTGCGAGAGTAAAATCTTTGGGTTTTACCCCACTGACTATGTAACTGCGATATGACCTTCGCAAGGGCTTCCATCCTCCTTGTTGGTCCGGGAGCGTCCTCCCCGCCGGGCTGGTCCAGCCGCTCCGGCCGCCGTTCACCCGTCCAGGCGATTCCCGAAACCCCGTTCCCGGTGTTATAAATTGAGACCACAACGGATCATAATCCAATTAAAATTTTATTAATTATAGCAAGTAGAATATGAGCAAAGACAGCGCTGGACGACAGGGGAGTCTGCGCTCCGCCAACTGCCGTACTGAGCAGTTCAAACAGTCCCTTTTTATACATCTTTACTTCCGTGTTCATGAAGTAGTGGAGGTATTCTGCGCATGCTTCAGCTGTTGTTAGGGGGTCGTTTTCTGCCGAAGTGAGAAGTCTTCCTCTTTTGTCCCATTGTTGACCCCTCTACTCCTATGTCCTTTGTTCGTCTTATCTCTGCCATTTCCTGGAACATCTTACAGCTATCTTTAGGCAACATCTGCTATGTTTGCATAAGCGATAAGCGATTGCGGTTGGCGACTGTTAGTCTATGTAAGCGATTTCATACTTTTTATTGCCTAACCTTTACATTGGGCTTAACATAAATCTTAATAAACAATATCCTAATTCATAGTTTCTTACACCGGGTTTCGGCACCACTTGTTGCCTTCGTTGACTTGACGACCTATCTCAGGAATGGCACGGCGACCAACCCCAGGCCGCTCGGGCCATCAGCTCGCAGACACCAATGTGGTGGACGGCAAATGGCTTTATTGACGGGTAACACGGTGTTATATACCCTGAGTTTACAACGTCACTTCCGTCTGCTTACGTCACAAACCAAGTGTTACTGGCTCTAGGGAGAGGGGTCTTATCTTCTTATCTTTCCGTACAACACGACATCTTCTGACCGCCGAACCCTAACTACCACACCGTGGTCATGGGCGAGGTTCTCAAGATGAAGTAAATGAGTCTTCCTTGAGACTGAACTTTTCACCTCTAGTCATTACGCATGCTCCCTGGAGGCTTGGTCATTGTCCAAACCGCAGAGCCAATTTCAGCCGGCCTAGGCGTCCAAAGGACGGGAACCAAGTCACGGTCCCTACCTCTTAACAATAGCTATGTCCTTATATCTTGCTCTAGCATACACAGCGAGTACGGTAAGAATGAGCAAGCAGTAACACTGTTAAGTAAGCGACTTGACCTACCTCTGTCGCGGTACGCGGGAATCAGACACTGCACTCATGGAGTTATCGTGAATGTTCCGTTTATTAATCACAAGCTCGCTGCTTATATACGTTATTGATTAGGTGTGGTTATACATGATTGGTTCCTCTCGCTGTTCACGCGCAGAGTTCTTCCCCGGGATTGGTTGGCACACGCCGATCACGCGTCCTCTGTTATTGCAGACGTGGCGCCAGTAAGTCTCCATCTGAGGCTCTGGGTTCCGTCTTGCACATCCGCTTGATATTTAACTAGACATTTATTTCCTTAATCTTGTTTACCAGTTCGTCCCGAGATGACCCAAGAGCTGGGTCATAGAACTCCAGTACTTTTCCATGTCCCATATCAGTCAGAAAACCATCCACAATTCCCCCTTTTTCTTTAGTTACTAACATAGTTTGCTTAATCATACGAGAGAAGGCACTGTTAATCATTTGCTGTAGGCACATACAAAAACAAGGAATAACGAATAAAATTCCCATAATAATGATTAATAACAATAAGCCTATACGTAATATTGATGTCAGCCATGGCCCGAATCCCAGTGATTTTAACCAATCCTCTAATCCCCAACCAGAATATATTTGGAGTTTTCCAGTTAAAGCTGTTAGTTCTTGAATACGAGCATGTATGGACTTTGAATGGCTGGAGAGATTCATACAACACATTCCTTCAAAATCATCGCAACCGTGGCCATGTGCTAACAATAAAAAATCTATAGCAGCGCGATTTTGCAAAGTGGCATGACGAATAGAATCTACATCTAGCAATAATTCTGATAATGCGGCAGAGGTCGCATTAGTTTGCTTAGATAGCCAACAGCCTAGTTTACTGATTTGTTTTAAGGCAATTGTAGCCCCTACTCCAGGTGCAAAGATATTGGTAAAAATAATTTGTTCAGTATTTAAAAAATTAACATTTGGATCACAATCTTCAGTAAATTTATGCACGCTGCGCTTTGTCCTGGTATGATTATGTTTGATTTCTAATACTATACTTTGATTTGCTGTGAGCAGGGTTAATCTTCCTATGGTGCATGGCGCACCCTTTAAATGCGAAGGGATACCTGGCCATGCCCTATCTCCACAAATTAAAAAATATCCGGTAGGTAGTCGTAGCGGAACAAGGGAGGAGACTGAGGTATTTTTTGAAGTATATTTACACCACGACGAATTTTGATAATAGGAATAAGAAGAATTAACACAAGTGGTGTAATTATGCTGGCTTTGGCGTGACCTAAAGTCAAACATAACACATGCGTCGGGTCGCAACGAGCCTAACAATTCTATTTCTTGTGGTTCTAAATCGCTCTGGGGTAACTGGGGCGCCCAAGCATCCCAGCTGTCAATTGTGTCATTCAAGTTACTGGCATTGCAGACAGGGTTATTTGGTGGACAGGGCCAAGACACATCTGGGACCCCCACGAGACACGTCGAAAAAGGATTTGTGGGGGAGGCAGTAGAAAGACATATAGTATCTTGCCCTGTGATATTGGCTAAGGTTATCCAGACATTTTGTTTTGGTTGGGCTGGCAAATATGTCACTACATCGATTACCAATAATGCCCATAGTGGCAGCATCTTGATGGCAGTTGCGCCTATCATCTTTTCTTCTCACAGGTGCGCTTTGGTCCACTTGCTTGGTATCCACCGTGGCCCAGTATCTGTCAAAACACAAGAATAACCTCGACCAGTGAATATAAGTTTAACTGGGCCTTTCCAGTGCCCTGTTTGCGGGTCTCGGTAGTCCACCAAGGTGTCTGAGGCTTCCAAGACAGCGGTTTTTCCAAAATGCACAGCTGCTGGGGCTTGTTCTCTTGTTTCTGCAACATTTAAAAAATTTAAAACATACAGAGTTTTAGCTAATACATCATGTGGAGTTAGATGATCCTTTTGGTATTTTGCTATATACTGCTTTAGCGTGTTATTCATTCGTTCTACTATAGCCTGACCTGTGGGGTTATGTGGAATCCCTGTCAAATGATTAACGCCCCACATCTGCATAAAAGAGGCTACTCGCTGACTAGTATATGCGGGCCCATTATCCGTCTTAATTTGTTTGGGAACACCCATGACAGCGAAGCAGGCATGTAGATGCCTAACAACGTGGCTGGAACGCTCACCACTCTGAGCTGTAGCCCAAACCATGTGTGAAAATGTGTCAACACAGACATGGATATATTTTAACCTTCCGAAAGGACTATAATGAGTTACATCCATTTGCCATAGCTCTCCACTGTATAATCCTCTAGGATTTACTCCAACCCCTAGTGGCCCACTATGATGACTACAGACATCACAGGTCTTGATAATGCCCTGTGCGTCAACGCGAGATAATCCAAAAGCCTTTTGTAAGGCTTTAGCATTTTGGTGAAACATAGCATGGCTTTGCTTAGCCGCTTGAAAGCGGTCTATTGGCCCTTGTTGATGTAGCGCCACTAGCTGATCTGCTCTAGCATTTCCTTCGCCCAGACCCAACGTTGTAAGATGACTTCGAATATGCAGGATACAGCAGGGCATTGATCGTTCTGCGATCGCTTTAGCAATCTGGATAAATAACTGCTCTAAACATTCCCGTTTATTTCTTTTAATTATAGCCCCTGCTATTCTGTATACTATTCCTACGGCATATTGTGAGTCAGATACGATATTTATTGCCTTGTCCCGCCAAGTTACCAGAGCCCACAGGACTGCCTTTAGTTCTAATGTTTGAAGTGAATCCTCTGCAGTTCCTAAAATATAATGATGCGTCCAGTCATCTTTGTTCGTTTTCCACACACAAACGGCCTTTTTACTTTTCCTTCCGGCATCTGTGTAAACCGTAAGTGCTTCCGACAGTGGCTTTGATGTTACTAATTGATTTGGTCGCCATGGCAGGGTGACAAGACTCTGGACTCGCTTATCGCCAGGTTTTTTCGCTTTTAGTTGTCCAGTAAACCCTTCTAACGCTAACTGAGTCACGACAGATTGTGAAATAACCCATTCCAACATTGCCTGTGCCGATATATCCACCCATATTTCTTCTGGTTCTTTGGCGGATACATCGACACATCGCTTTCTGCCCTTCACAATTAAAAGTGCCATTAATTCCGCGGGGGTGGTTAAACTTCCCTTCGGGTTTATACTGGGGAACAGCCATTCCAGTATACAGATTCCCCCTTTTTCTTTTAAGGACAATTGAAATAACAAGGCAAAGGCATTAGACGCTAAATTACAGAGGCACAGCAAGAGTGGTCTATCAGAGAGGTATCGATTTGCAAACGCAGCGGCTACTTTCGAGCTTATTGCTCGACAGTGCTCGTCCAAATAGGCGGCATTATAAGTGACGGGTCGAGCTGGGTCTGTCCCCCTGAGGAGGGTAACAAAGGGGGCGAGATCAGCATTCGTTAGGCCCGTGACTGGCCGAAGCCACTGCAATTCCCCGACCAATTTTTGTGCGTCTGCGAGCGTCTGCGGTCGACAAAATAAGGTAGGCTGGAGAGGATGCACAGTGAAGTCGGTAATTTTCCATCCTAAATACTTCCATGGGCTAGTGGCTTGAATTTTCTCTGGGGCGACAAGAAGGCCTCGCTGCTCAAGCTGCAAGGTAATGGCAGTTAAAAAGGACTTGGAAAATATAATTGGAGCACAAAAAAGGATATCATCCATATAATGATAAATAATCATGTCAGGGTACTGGGCCCGAATGGGCGCCAGTGCCCACGCCACATAAAGTTGGCACATTGTGGGGCTGTTTTTCATGCCTTGTGGAAGTACTACCCATTCATATCGCTTGTCGGGCTCTGCGTGATTTGTGCTGCGTAGGGTGAAAGCAAAGCGACACGTGTCCTGTGATTGCAATGGGATAGTAAAGAAACAGTCTTTTAGATCAAGAACTAGCAAATGCCAACCAGCAGGTAGCATAGTTGGGAGTGGCAATCCTGGCTGTAAGGCTCCCATAGTATGCATTTGATCATTAACAGCACGCAGGTCATGGAGAAGTCTCCAAGCCCCGGGCTTTTTCTTTGGGATGACAAAGATGGGTGTATTCCACGGACTGATAGAAGGCTTGATATGTCCTTCATTTAACTGTTGTTGTACCAATTGCATAGCAATTTTTTGGCGCTCTTTTGTCATAGGCCACTGCTCAACCCATACCGGTTCTTCAGTTTTCCACTGAATTGCCGGAATGGGAGGCGCTTCGGCAGTGGCCATTACTCCAAATTTGAATTTGACGTAGATGGAATATTGATATATGCGCCCATCTGTGCCATTATATCTCTTCCGAGTAACCCTGACAGTGCCCCTGGGAGGGGCATGACATACGGACAGACGGTGGCTGCTTGCCCTTCTGGTAGGGTTATACGGACAGGATTTTGTGATTGAAGGGGCATATTGCCTCCACCTACCCCAAACACCGAATCATGAGCAGGCTTAAGTGGCCAATCAGAAGGCCACACCTTCCGCGCTATGATAGTAACGTCCGCGCCAGTGTCACACATCACGGAAATTTGTTTTTCTTTTGATTTGTGGGTTAAGGTTACAGTTACCATTGGTCGTTGATGCATCCTTTGAACTAGTGTAACTAAATGATCTCCGGTGGAGCCAAATCCATTATCCCCTCTTTCGCAGCCAACACTGGTCGGGGTTGCCGGGTGTCTAGCAAATAACAACAATTGAGCAATTCGTGAGCCCTGCTCTATCGTGCAAGGAGGGAATAGAGTAAAAGCCACGACCATAATTTGACCAGTAAAATCTGCATCAATGACCCCTGGCAACACTATTAGCCCATTCACCCCACTCGACGACCGACCAATCAAAATCGCCCCAAAATCTTTTGTAGGAGACAACGGTCCATAGGTTGTGGTCGGAATTTTAATCGGGTGCGTATTCATTAATGTCATTGTTGTTGCGACTGCCAAATCGATTCCCAGGCTGCCGGGGGTTGCTGGACCGGGTAGGCGGACGCTCCTGCTTGTGTCGCAGCGCGGGAGCTCGCGCTCCTTTTCCCGTTTTTTGACCCTCTGCAAACGACGGTGGCATGATTATCTCGCTGACAATTATCACACCACACGGTTACAGAGCAGGTTCGTCGGAAATGCCCTTTACCGCCGCAGCGATAACATTGAGATTGTCCAGCTTGAGGGACGTTTCTTTTCGCAGGCGCTCTATTAGACACTTTCTGGACTGCAGCTGCAATAAGTTTCGTAGTAGGAGCTAGTGCCGTCTCAACTGCTGCTGCAACATGCTTTGCGCTAGCCTCTTGGCCAGACCGCAGGGCCAATTCCAGCATGTCAGCAATATCTGCCGTTTTAGGCAACGTGGCTAGAATTGAACGAGTCTTGGAATTTGCATTTTCAAATGCTAGTAGTCGCATCATGCTTTCTTTATTTTCATTTGGCAGTTGTGATGAATTTCGAATAGCTGCGTGCAGGCGATCGACAAAGTGCGCATAAGGTTCAGTTAATCCCTGTTTCACCCCTGTAAATGTAGGGGGCTGCCCCTCTTCTGGGATGGCGTCATAAGCTATCAGGGCGGTGTCAGCTACCACTTGTATAAGCCATGGAGGGTAGCGAACCTGCTCGTTTACGTTTGCAAACATTCCCTGACCGACTATCATATCAGCCTGGAGTCCAGCTAAGGGGTCCCCCTGAGCCCTAGGGCGATTTTCTTGTTCCCTTGCCAGACGGTACCACTCGCGTTGCCACAGCAAATGCTGGGAAGGTTTCAACAGGAGACGAGCCAATTCGTCACAGTCTATGGGGAGGATTGGTTCGGTGGTATGCAACCACCGCAAAACGGCTCGCCCTGCTTCGGATTTTATCCCTTTTTCTTTTATGGTGTTTATAGCCTGTTGTATGGCTTTCCATTCATGGCGAGCATATTCAGGTTGTCCCCCTTCCCCAAGTACAATGGGATAAGCAAGCACTTCAGGGGTCCACCCTCCCTCAATAATGGCATCTCGCACCATCCCAGACCATCGTTTCGGCCTAGCCCCGGAGGGGACTGGATCTGCATTCCCTAATATAATGTCTTTTAAGGCTGAGGTGGGCGCAGCCGGACTAGAAATATTGGAGTGTGAAGGCTCGACCGCGACCGTCGATTCTATTCTTGCCAAAGATTGTTGGAGGCGTTCCTCCAGCTCCTGCATCTGCCGCTTAAGTGAAGCGACCTCCATCTCTCTAGGGACAGAAGGCGATTCAGGCATAGGGGCAAGAGGAATAGGTGGAGTTCCCGTCATACAAGCATCACCGTCCTCATCTTCAGGTGGGAGCGGGATAGAGTAGGGAGACCTGGGTCGACAATTTGGTCCTCCTTGTGTACAGTCAGTTAATGGCACGACGGGAGCAGTTGGCTGTATAAGTGTTGGCGCAGTGGGCATAGGCGATGACGGGGGGTGCAAGAGCGGATTAGGGAATGGTTTTTCCTTACTACATGCATCTGATAGTTCCGCTAATGATTTGAAAGCGGGCGCTCCACCAAGCCCTTTTATGGGGATCTGGCCGACGGTGTGAACAGGATAGGCAAGCACAGGATCGGCGGATTTTGACTGCGGCTGAGTCCTTACTGTCGGACCAAGAGCCTGTACAGCAGCCGCAGCTATGGTGGTTTCAGCCTTCATTTCGGCTAACACATTAATAACGGTGCGCCAGGGCGCTCTCAATTCCTTAATGCCTTTATCTTGGTCTGTGATAGTTAAGTCCCACATTTTATCGCCCACTGCGCGCCATTCGGAGTGTTGAAAAACTAGCGGGGGTTGTTTAAAAAAGCCCTTTTCTCTTCCCCACTGTATCAGCTTTGTAAGCAGCTTTTCCGCTACAGCTTCTCCTCTCTTAGAGAGAATAGCATGGAGCAATCGCTCGGCTGCAGCAAACTCTGCCTCCAACGGCACTGTCCCTTTTGACCCGGGCATGGTCCCTCGCGAGGCTTTACAGCACTCCGTATCCGCGAAGATCAGCCTTACCTCCCGGAGGAGTTTCGCGGCTCCGCTCTTCAACACCGTTGTGTCTCTAGGGCGAGTCTTCAGGTCCCTGTTCGGGCGCCAGATGTCGCGGTACGCGGGAATCAGACACTGCACTCATGGAGTTATCGTGAATGTTCCGTTTATTAATCACAAGCTCGCTGCTTATATACGTTATTGATTAGGTGTGGTTATACATGATTGGTTCCTCTCGCTGTTCACGCGCAGAGTTCTTCCCCGGGATTGGTTGGCACACGCCGATCACGCGTCCTCTGTTATTGCAGACGTGGCGCCAGTAAGTCTCCATCTGAGGCTCTGGGTTCCGTCTTGCACATCCGCTTGATATTTAACTAGACATTTATTTCCTTAATCTTGTTTACCAGTTCGTCCCGAGATGACCCAAGAGCTGGGTCATAGAACTCCAGTACTTTTCCATGTCCCATATCAGTCAGAAAACCATCCACACTACCTCCTCATACAAGGCAAGTACAATAAGCATGAGCAAGCAGTAACACTGTTAAGTGAGCGGCTTGACCTACCTCCTCATACAATGCAAGTACAATAAGCATGAGCAAGCAGTAACACTGTTAAGTAAGCGGCTTGACCTACCCCCTTATACATTGCAAGTACAATAAGTATGAATGAGCAGTAACATTGTCAGGTAAGTGGCTTAACCCTAACCCCCCTGTACATTGGTTAACCCTTTGCATCAGTCCCCCTTTTCTATAAAGTTAGTAAATTCTTTTACTAATACATAGGTTTTTCTTTCAGCAAGCTTTTATGAAAGGTATCTTTTAGCGCTTTATCATGTGCCTTTGACAAAGAAGTTAAAATTGTCACTCGTCGCAACATTCTCCAATTTTAAACTAACAACACAACAGAGAGTATGAAGCTTATATCAACTAATAGTAAAAGAACAATGATAGGGTGAAGTAATGTATTTAGAATACCAGTTGCATTGGGTGACCACCCAAAAAGTACATCCCACCAGTGATGACTTGTACCTTGTCTTACTCTTTGTAAGACCCTATTTATTTCTTCCGTATCGTGATGAGTAGTAATTAAAGTTTTCTTTTTATTTTCCTGTACTTTTTAGAATGTCAATTAGATTAGGGTGTTTTATTAACTGTCTTACCAGGGCGAGATCCATTCCAATGGGTGTGGGTGACAATTTATGATATATTGTGCAATTGGATTTTATCAGTTGATGGGATACAACTGGTGCTAAGTATGTAAAGTCACACCCAATAATTTTGATAAAGTTACAAATATAAAGGTTGGAATAATTTCCAACAGTGATAATTTCATCATCATCTATCTTCATAGAAAGACAAGCAGTTCTGAAACAAACACAACTCTGGCAAATACATACGAGTATATTTTTTTGAGTATTGTCTGGATGGACTTCAAAATGACAGATGCCTTTTTCTGTATTGAAGCATATGTCCTTAGCATCAATTGTGTTTCTTCTTGAGCTTTTACAGTTCTAGTTGGAAAGGCTTCTGGCCATCCTGAAAAGGTATCCGTTAATATCAATAAATATCTATACCCCCCTTTTCTTGGCAGTTCCGTGGAGTCAATTTATCATAGTTGTCCTGGCCCATTACCCCTCCCAATTTGGCCTATCTTTGGCCTAGGGTTGCTTCTGGAATTCGTTTGGAGGCAGAGATCGCATTATTGAGTTACTTGTTGGATAGTAGCATACAGGTTTTTAGCTATAATTTTGTTTATTAAATGTTTATGCAAGGCATCCACCCCCCAGTGTGTTTCTTGATGTTTACTTCTTACTAGGGACCATAACAAAGAGGAGGGGATAATTATATTTCCCTGTGTTGTGCTAGCCCACCCTTCCTCATTGAATACTCCATCTTGATCTACAATCAATTTCTGATCTTCCTTATTTTAATTTGGCTTACCTTTCAGGGAAATTTTCCCATCAGGAATTAAGGCCCCTTCAGTTGTTACCTCACCTTCTGCCGCTTCTTTTGCCTCTCTCTCCACCAGTTCATTTCCCTTTTCTAATTCTGAGTTCACCTTCTGGTGTGCCTTGATGTGCATAATTGCTGCCTTCTCAGGTAGTTGGACGGCTTCCAACAGCCACACTATTTCTTGTGCATGTTTGATGCTTTTCCCTTGCGAGTTCAATAATCGTCTTTTTTCAAATGGCACCATGTGCATGCACAATTCTGAATGCATATCTTGAGTCTGTATAGATGTTTATATTCTTTCCTTTTGCTATTTCTAAAGCTCTAGTCAGAGCAATCAGTTCTGCTTTTTGTGCAGAGGTGTTTATTGGCAAAGGTCCAGATTCTATTACTTCTCTGCAGGTGGTAACTGCATATCCAGCATGTCATTTTCCACTGATGACATAGCTGCTCCCATCAGTAAACCAGGTTTCTGCATTGTCCAAAGGGGTATCCTTCAGGTCTGGATGGCTGGAGTATGTGGCTTCAATGGTTTCCAGGCAATTGTGGTGTACGGGTTCTCCTTCGTTTCCACTGCGGAAAGAAGCTGGGTTGACAATGTTAGTTATCTCTATATCACTATCTTTATATCATCTTGTTCCACCATGATGGCTTGATATTTCAGGAACCTCTGAGGGGAAAGCCAGTGTCTGCCTTTCACCTCCAGCATGTAGACACTGTCTGGGACATTAGCACTGTCATTTTCTGGCCCAAGGTGAATTTGCGTGCTTCTTGGATATTCAGCATGACTGCTGCAATGGCTCTAAGGCATCTGGGCCATCCTTTGGCCACTGCGTCTAACTGCTTGGACAGATAAGCAACTGCTCGTTGGTATGGAGCCAAGTTTTGTGCCAGTATCCCCAGGGCAATCCTCTTTTTCTCATGGGAGAATAGAAAGAATGGTTTACTCACATCTGGAAGTCCTAGAGCTGGAGCTGACATGAGAGCATTCTTCAGCTGGTGGAAGGCTTGAGTGGCATCTTTTGTCCACTGAAGATTCTTGCTGTCATCTACGATTAGTGCATATAGAGGCTTAAGTCTTTTGAAAGTTGCTCTTCAAACAGGATGGGACTGTTCTTAAATCCCTGAGGCAGCACCATCTACGTGAGCTGGGTTTTGCACCCACTCTTAGGGCTTTCCCATTCAAATGTAAAGATTTTCTGGCTGGCTTTGTGGAGAGGGAGGCAAAAGAAGGCATCTTTCAGATCTGAAACAGTAAACCAAGTTAACTCCGGTGTCAAGCATGTTGATATGGTATATGGATTTGCTACCACAGGGTAAAGGTCCTCAGTTATTTTGTTAACAGCTCATAAGTCCTGTACCACTCGGTATGGCCCGTCAGGTTTATGAACAGGTAAAATAGGGGTGTTAAAATCAGACTGGCACTTCTTTAACAGTCCTAACTGTAGGAAATTTTCAATTATTGGGCAAATTCCTTCCCTGTCTTCCTTCTTTATGGGGTATTGTTTAATCCTGACTGGCTGTTTTCCCTCCTTGAGCTTAATCTGTATCAGGGATGCACTTTTGGCCCTTCCAGGTATGTTTGCAGCCCATACCCCTGGGAATACCTGATCCAGTATATCTTCCCTGACTTCTTCCTTGACGTGGTTAGTGACCAAAACTAAGCTTTATCATCTCTATATACTGTTGGTCGTTTACTTTTAAAATGATCTCGCCTCCTTTGAAAGTAATGGTTGTTCCCAAGTGTTTTAAAAAATCTCTCCCCAAAAGAGCTTTTGGGGAGTTAGGCATATACAAGAATTTATGAATGCCCCATTGCTTTCCCAATTGATATTTTAATGGTTTATAAAAATAAGCCTTTTCACTTTGGCCAGTCACCCCTTTTACCATAATATAATCATCCCCCAAAGGCATTAAAGCTTTGTTTAAAACTGAATACGTTGCACCCTTATCAACTAAAAATTCCACTTTCTTTTCTTTGTCCCCTAGCTTCATTATAACCAGTGGATTCAGTCACCGGAGCCACCCCATGGCACTCCCCCCCCAGGGCAGTCTCACTTCCAGCCTGTTCCCACCTGTCCGCCTGCCCCAGCACTCATCCCACGCTTAAACACAGGAGCTGCTGGAGCTCTACAAGGGTTGCAGATTTGCAGATGCCTGCCTCTGCAACTTCTGGTTTAACCCTTTCTTAACTCTGAATGTGAATCTGCTGTTTGTTGCCAGTGACAGCAATCTCCTCCTCCTTATCAATATCTGATAGGACAGAGGCAGAGGGTGATCCTCTCAGAGGTACTTGTGATACATAATTTTCTAACCTATCTTCCTAATTACTGTTTTTTTTAACTTTAAACATCTTTCCCCAATATCACAGGCTGAACAACATCTCTCCATCTTAACTTTCAGTTTTTCCCTGTCCTTATCCAAAGCAAAAATTAAGGGATCTGGCAGAGCTACATTAATCTTACATTCAGTCTGTCACTCTGGGTGGTTTCTTAAAGTGTAAAACATATCTGCATACATTATTTCATTCCATTTTCCTTGCCCCCTCAAAACAACATTAATTGCAACAATGTATTATAGTTCAGAGTTCCATTTCTGGGCCATTTTTCCTGATCTTCCAAAGTATACCAAGGTCACCATTGGTTACCATATTTTACCAATGTTTTCTTGCTTACCAAGCCCCCAGAAGTCCCTCCCAGTTCTTTCCAATGTGCCAAAATGCAACCCAATGGGCTTTTCTTCAGAATTTTCTTGCTTTGACTGGTTCTCATTTCAATCTTTTACAGATCTCTATAGCCTCTCTCTCCCACTGCTCTGCAAATGCACTTATAAAAGTATGAGAGCACCTACACACAAGTTTTATGATATTCTCAGGGGGTTCAGTAGAATAATATCTCTGGGTTCTGCAGATCAACTCCTCTGCTGTTAGATAATAGTTTTGGTTCCAACAAAATTTACATTGTCTTAGTATCCACGGCAGGTTTCACTGTTTAAAAGTTATTATGCACTCATATGTGAGGCTATAATTCTTTGATACTTCTCTTATACAGCCACTGGGGCACAGAGAGGGAACTCTTCTTAACCTTCCAATTAGTCACGGTTTACTTTCATCTACTCTTCCCCCAGCGTTTAAATCAGAAACGAGAATATGAGACAGAACAAATACGCTTCGTCCGTCTCCGGCCGCTCTCCTCACGGAGAACACGGAACCGTGGATCAGGACTCCACACTCGCTTCGTAGCTATGCCACGTCTCAGCCACACACAGAATTCTTGCACAAAGGGATCCCATAGACACACTCACACGGTGGTTCCGCTTATCCTTCTCCTGCTTCCGACACAGTCATTAGCAGGTCCATCCTGGCTCCCAAAACCTGGGATGCAGCAGAGACCTGGGTCCGCCTACCCTTCTCCTGCTTCCTACACAGTCATTAGTAGGTCTGTCCTGGCTCCCAAAAATTGAGATGCAGAGGAGACCCGGAACTCGTCTGGTTTACGGCCGCTCTATAGGCTGACAAGTCCCTGGACTCACCCAATCCACCCTCAGGATCGCTAGTGGCCGCTCTATCAGTCGACGAGTCCCTAACCTGCTTGCAAGCCCTACCTGCCAAGGGGAACTAAGCTGTGCGCCAGACGTCTCTGCACGCCTTATCAGCAGCCTTGGGCCATGCGTACGACTTATAGGCCCCCTATAAGTCCCAGGAAAATTAGAAACCTAAATTTCAAGGCCCCCTAAATTCCAAACACACCGTTTTTCTGCAGCCGGCACAGGTTGTTGTCTGTTCCTGCAGTGAGCAGCCGAGAAGCGGAGCTACTCCAGCTAAGCGGCCTGGGGCCCCGAGGATGTCTGCCCCTTAGCCAATCCTGCAGCTGAACAGAGGTCTCCTGCCTGGCTCACCAAATTGATGCGTGGGTAGACTCCACAACTCGTTAAAGTTGTAAAGTAGGTATGCTTTATTCAGCGCTGAGGCGCATGGGGGATAGCTTCTCCAAAGGCAAGCGCACTTCAGCATCATTTCCCTCTACATTTATTCTCTAAAGTTATACATACGCATGAGGTTGCACAACACGCCTATAGACATTCATGTCCTATCCTGGCTTCATATTACAATGAGCTAAAAGGTTCTTTGCACCTGCGCAGTGTTTCCTAGTGGTCGTGGGCGAGGTTCTCAAGATGAAGTAAACGAGTCTTCCTTGAGACTGAACTTTTCACCTCTAGTCATTACGCATGCTCCCTGGAGGCTTGGTCATTGTCCAAACCGCAGAGCCAATTTCAGCCAGCCTAGGCGTCCAAAGGACGGGAACCAAGTCACGGTCCCTACCTCTTAACAATAGCTATGTCCTTATATCTTGCTCTAGCATACACAGCGAGTACGGTAAGAATGAGCAAGCAGTAACACTGTTAAGTAAGCGGCTTGACCTACCCCCTTATACATTGCAAGTACGATAAGTATGAATGAGCAGTAACATTGTCAGGTAAGTGGCTTAACCCTAACCCCCTGTACATTGGTTAACCCTTTGCATCACCTTTATCCTGGAGAATTGATGAAAAGGCTATCTGAGTTCCAGAGCCCCTAACCACCTCTCCCAGGGCTCTGTAGTGCTTCTTAATGTTCTCTGGGCTACTGCTGTCGATATCACTAGCACCCACATGGACAATTGGAAGTGGGTAACAGCCAGTGGGACTTATTAGACCAGGCAGCCTCTCTGCAACATCCCTGATCCGTGCCTGCGGTAGGCAACACACCTCCCTTGAGACTGCGTCGGGCAGACAGATGGGTGCCTCTGTGCCTTTCAAAGTTGAATCCCCTACCACTATGACCCGCTGCTTTTTCCTGGCAGCAGCAGTAGTGATCTTCTTTACCAGTGCATCAGCCAGTTGTTCATGTTGCAAGGGTGTTTCCTCATTAGCCCCCTGCAGAACTGCAAAGCTGTTCTGGGTGAGGACAAGAGATTTAGGAGAAAGCCCCTTGCTTTTAATTGTCCTCTTCCTCCTTTTTTTGTTGGTTTTTTTTTTTTTTTTTTGTTACTAGTTCCCAGCTTTCTGGCTTTCTGGGTTAACAGCCTCCTTCTTTCCTCCATGAGCTACGATGGATGCTTGAGGCCCCTGCACAGTTTGGGCCTGGAGCAAGCAGTCCTGCTTCCTCTCAGCTTCCCTGACATCTTTTAGCCTATTGACAGTGTCGTGCAGCTCAGCCACCTGCTGCAGGACCTCGACCAGGGCGCACCAAGTGCAGCCCTGCCCATTGTGCACCCTCGCCTCACGAGACCAGTGCAGGCACTCTCTACACTCCGAGCTCTGCGCTGCAGCCTCTCCTCTCATCAGCTCTGTCTGGGTGCCTACGCTGGCCACCGCCAGGGCAGCCAGAGCAGAGCTCCCAGACCAGGCCCTGGTCATAAGGCAAGTGTTCACTATCCCGCTTGTCTGCCCGTGCAAACTGCTGTGCCACACAGAATCACAGAATCCCAAGGGTTGGAAGGGACCACAAAAGATCATATAGTCCAACCCCCCTGCAAGAGCAGGGTAACCTACAGTACATCACACAGGAACTTGTCCAGGTGGGCCTTGAATATCTCCAATATAGGAGACTCCACAACCCCCCTGGGCAACCTGTTCCAGTGCTCTGTCACTCTTACAGTAAAGAAGTTCTTCCTGATGTTAACGTGGAACTTCCTATGCTCCAGTTTACACCCATTGCCCCTTGTCCTATCGCTGGATATCACTGAAAAAAGCCTAGCTCCATCATCCTGACACCCACCCTTTACATATTTATAAACACTGATGAGGTCACCCCTCAGTCTCCTCTTCTCCAAGCTAAAGAGACCCAGCTCCCTCAGCCTCTCCTCGTAAGGGAGGTGTTCCACTCCCTTAATCATCTTTGTGGCTCTGCGCTGGACTCTTTCAAGCAATTCCCTGTCCTTCTTGAACTGAGGGGCCCAGAACTGAACGCAATATTCCAGATGCGGCCTCACCAAGGCTGAGTAGAGGGGGAGGAGAACCTCTCTTGACCCACTAACCACACCCTTTCTAATGCACCCTAAGATGCCATTTGCCTTCTTGGCCACAAGAGCACATTGCTGGCTCATGGTCATCCTCCTATCCACCAGGACCCCCAGGTCCCTTTCCCCTTCGCTACTTTCCAGCAGGTCAACCCCCAACCTGTACTGGTACATGGGGTTGTTCTTCCTCAGATGCAAGACTCTACACTTACCCTTGTTGAATTTCATCAAGTTTCTCCCCGCCCAACTCTCCAGCCTGTCCAGGTCTCGCTGAATGGCAAAACAGCCTTCTGGTGTGTCAGCCACTCCTCCCAGTTTTGTGTCATCAGCGAACTTGCTGAGGGTACACTCAGTTCCCTCATCCAGGTCGTTGATGAAAATATTAAACAGCACCGGTCCCAGCACCGACCCCTGAGGGACTCCACTAGTCACAGACCTCCAGCTAGATTCTGCGCCATTGACCACAACTCTCTGCCTTCTTCCTTTCAACCAGTTCTTGATCCACCTCACTACTTGATCGTCAAGCCCACACTTCCTTAGCTTATCTATGAGGATGCTGTGAGAGACAGTATCAAATGCCTTACTGAAATCAAGAAAAACCACATCTACCGCTCTACCATCATCCCTCCACCTAGTCACTTCCTCATAGAAGGTTATAAGGTTGGTCAAACATGACTTCCCCCTCATAAAACCATGTTGGCTGTTCTTAATGACCCCCTCATCCTTGATATGCCTAGAGATGGAGTCAAGAATAAGTTGTTCCATCACCTTTCCAGGGATGGAGGTAAGGCTGACAGGTCTATAATTACCCGGGTCCTCCTTCTTGCTCTTCTTATAGACTGGTGTGACATTTGCCATCCGCCAATCCTCAGGCACCTCTCCCGTTTCCCACGACTTACCAAAGATGATGGAAAGTGGCCTAGCAATGACCTCCGCCAGCTCCCTCAGCACCCGTGGGTGCATTCCATCTGGACCCATCGATTTACAGATGTCCAGATTGCATAGCTGATCCCTAACCCAATCCTCATCTACCAAAGCAAGCTCCTCTTTTGTCCTGACTCCTTCTGGGGCCCCCGGGGAGAGTCTGCAGGAGTAAAGACAGAGGCAAAGAAGGCATTCAGCACCTCTGCCTTCTTTATATCCTCTGTCTCCAGGGCACCCACCACGTTCAGCAGTGGGCCTATATTGCCTCTTGTGTTAGTTTCATTTGCTATGTATTTGAAGAAGCCCTTTCTATTGTCCTTAACCCAACTAGCAAGATTAAGTTCCAAGGAGACCTTAGCTGTCCTAATTGCCTCCCTACATCCTCTAACAACTGTCCTATATTCCTCCCAAGTGGCCAGCCCCTCCTTCTATAATCCATAGATTCTCCTTTTCCACTTGAGTTTGCCCAGCAGCTCCTTGTTTAACCACGCTGGTCTCCTAGATCCCTTACTTGATTTCCTACTCATTGGGACGCTCTGATCCTGAGCTTGGTAGAAGCGGTCCTTGATTGCTGACCAACTATCTTGAGCCCCTTTACCGCCTAATACCCTTTCCCATGAGACTTCCCTTAACAGTTGATTGAAGAGGCCAAAGTTGGCCCTTCGGAAATCCAGAACTGTGGCTTTGCTAGGTATTCTATTCCTCCCACACAGGATCCTAAACTCCACCATCTCATGGTCACTGCAGACAAGGCTGCCATTGACCATCACCACTTCGACCAAACCCTCCTTGTTGGCGAGTACTAAATCTAGCAGCGCTGCTCTCCTAGTTGGTATGTCCGCCATTTGCATTAAGAAGTTATCATCAATGCACTGGAGGATCCTCCTGGACTGTGAATGATTGGCTGTGTGAGTCTTCCAGCAAATATCGGGGTAGTTAAAATCCCCCACGACGACTAAGGCATGTAGTCGCGAGGCTACTTCCAGTTGCCTGTAGAAAGCCTCATCAACTCTTTCGTCCTGATCAGGAGGTCTATAATAGACCCCCACAACTGTATCACCCGTGCCAGTCTGTCCCTTAATTCGTACCCACAGACATTCCACTTGCTTCTCATCCGACCCCGGACAGAACTCAATACATTCTAGTTGCTCTCTCACATAAAGAGCAACTCCACCACCTCGCTTTGCTGACCGATCTTTCCTAAAAAGGACATAGCCATCCATGACCACATTCCAGTCATGTGAACTGTCCCACCGTGTCTCTGTAATTGCCACTAGATCATAACCTTTAGACCGCACACAGACTTCTAACTCCTCCTGTTTATTCCCCATGCTGCGTGCTTTGGTGTACAAGCATTTCAGGGAGCGAGTCCTAGTACCCTTTTTCCCCTGCGGGACAGGGTCTAAAAAACATCATCCTCTGCCTTTGTTAACGTGACGACCGTTACAGCCTTAGGTGTGTTGGCTAAGATCTCTTCCAAGTAAGAAGACAAATTTAAAACAAGGAAGCATGAATTGGTACAGGAAAATAACAGACACTTCAGAAAAATAATTGCACTGTAGTAGGAAGGAACAGGAACCTGCTGTCTAACTAGACACCTGCACTTTCTCTTATAATCTTTTCGGCTTCCTTATAATTTTTTTTTTTTTTTTTTGCTTTTCTCAAATTTGTTCACATCGTCTCAACAACATAGGCATAATGATTTACCTGGAGCTCTACGCAGTGTCTACTGTACAGGCTCCGTAAAGAGTCATGAACTCGAAGGTAGGGAAACTAAGCAGCTGGGATCACTTGCCAAGGAAGGGGGTATTGACAAAGCAATTGCAAAAGAGAAATGGTCCCTCCGCCTTTGGAGGGGGCTCTCGGCAGCTGTGAAGGGAAGGTTTCCGTACAAGGATGATGTTATGAGTCGTTCGGCCAAGTGGACTACTCTAGAGAAAGGCATCCAGTCTCTGAGGGAATCAGCCATTGTAGAGATGATCTATCACAGGCTGGATACACAGAAAGCACCGTCATCATATGCCCATTCATTGGCAGCTGTAACCTGGAATGATATAGTATCACCAACAGTGGATGAAATGATTCATATCGTGTGGGGTGATACAGCGGAAGAAGTTTTTGAGAAAGGGAGGAAAATACTCCAAATCCTGATAAAAGCTGGTTTTGCCATAAAATGGAGTAAGGTCAAGGGACCTGCACAGGAGATTCAGTTTTTGGGAATAAAATGGCAAGATGGATGTCACCAGATCCCCACAGATGTGATCGACAAGATAACAGCACTGTCTCCACCTACTAATCAGAAAGAAATACAAGCTTTCTTGGGTGTTGTGGGGTTCTAGATAAATGCACATCCCAAATTACAGTTTGACTGCAAGCCCTCTCTATCATGTGACCCGGAAGAAGAATGATTTCAAATGGAGCCCTGAGCAACAACAAGATTGAGAAAATTAAAGGAGACATAGTTCATGCAGTAGCCCCTGGACCAGTCCAGACCAGGCCAGATGTAAAAAATGTACTATACACCGCAGCTGGGGAGAATGGTCCTACCTGGAGCCTCTGGCAGAAAGCTCCAGGTGATTCGGAGAAAACTCCAGGAACAAACTTGCCAACAAAGTTTTCAAGCTGACAAGCAGGTATTCTTTATTGCGGCGCCGGGAGACACGGGGGATAGCTCCACCTAACGTGTGTCTCCCTGTTGCTACACAAGCCGTCCTTATATAGTCCCTGGGCATACATACATTACGTCATTTTCCAGAAAATTCTGTGCATGCGTACAGAATTGTGATGGTGGTCTCTGAGGGTCGTTTACTTCTTCCAACAATCTTCATCACTTCTGGAAGCCTTTGGAGCACGCGCAGTAGATGCTCATACCAGTTTTAATTGGTTCGTTAGCACAGGAGACATAATAATCCTCCTATCCTCCTACTTATCAGTTAGTTTAACTGTAGCCCATCCTGGACACCTGCCATTCCCAGATACTCCTTATCCCTGTGTCCTGTTCTTCTAGCCTGTTTTTCTTAAAACTCTGTCAACTATAACAATTTATCTTGTACAAGAATGCTCAGTGTGTTCTCCAGCTGCACTCTATTTTTTTTCTATGTATCATGCACTTTAGTAAATTTCCATTGCTACTGTTACAAATCCATCAAACTTAGCATTACTTAAAACTGATTCTAAAGGTTTATATATTCCATTTTGTGATTTTCTGTCCCCCTTGTTTCAAATCCCCCCTTTTTCTGTCCTTTTGCAAATTCTTTTGCCACATTTTATATATTACCATTACCATCAAAAGTCTTTTGAAATAATTTCCCGTTTCTACTTGGTGCTTAATTTCAATCCTTTTTCAGTCTTCATAATTTATCATAGCATTTACAACACCAGAGGGAACATTGTATCATACCACAAGTAATCAATATTAAAATAATTAACACCAATATACCTGCAACCAGTTGCTTCAACCAGGAGAGATCAGGTAATCATGAAGTTAACCCTTTCCATATTTTTTTTCAAAACCCCAGGAGGTGTCATCCATGGCCATTTCATGAAATATCTTAGTTTGTTTCCAAATTTCCTCCAGATCTGTTTCAATTCTGCCACTTTGGTCTATATAGGAGCAACAACTTTCACTGATTATGGAACAAACCCCTCCTTGTGATGTCAATAACATGTCTAGAGCCATTCGGTTTTGTAATACCACCTTAGATAGGCTAGTTCTCTCTCGTTCTGCCTGGATTATATCAATGTTTTTATTTTCCATTTTCTCTATGGTTGCTGAGATATTTATAATTTATAATTCACTTATTATAAAACTATGAAATGCAGTGTGCCGTTCAATAATAAGGCTAAATCCTCGCTTAATCCGTTTAGAAAAACTTCTAATCCAGGTCCCGGAAGGATACCTGTAGATAATAGTAAAATTGGGTATTACAGCACCTAAGGTGCATGCTCCTTTCCAGCTAGGGGGTAGAATCTTGTAAGCATTTTCTCCACATAACCAATACCATCCTTTCCCTTTAGGAACAAGCCACCACTGAACTATGATACCATCTATATTAATACTATGATTGCATTTTGAATGGTGACCTACGTCTGTGGCATTTGAACAAGCATGATTTCCTACCCTGGTTCCCGGTGTAATACATCTTTGTGCACAGGTGTAATATTTATTACTTGGATTAACTATTCCAAATTTTAACCTTTCCTTCGGATACAGATTACTAGTGTTCACCCACAAATTTGTCCATGAGACAGTGTTATGAATTGGAATTCCAATCAATGGGAGATCCAGGCTTTCTCCTGGTTTAGGCAACTGTGCACATACCCAACAGTCACTACGATTAAAAATATTAGTAACATTCTGCACTGATTTCAGGTACAAATTCTGGTCCCAAGCTTGTGCGCCAGTTATCACATAAGTCCAAATCGTGATCGACGCAATTTCATATGTAAGGGTCCTCAAGGCTCGATCTGCCATGTTTTCCGTGGCTCTGGTGCTTTCTTTACTCTTGAATAATGTATCCAAGCAGGTTGTTCCTTTATCTTCACTGTTGTAAAGGTGGCCAGTAATCTCTGGTACGGTCCGCTCCACTTCTCCTGTAGAGGATCTCCTGAAAAATTCTTAACATAAACCCAGTCTCCAGATCTGAAAGGGTGGATCGGATAATCCAAACCTCTTGCTCTTGTCCCTACTATTCTCTTATTTGTCTCTTCCAATTGTTTTCCTAAATTAATCAAAAACTGTCGTAGATAGCCTTCTCCCACTTCCTGAAGACTTTCTCCTTTAAACTGGGACTGATATGGTCTTCCATACAAAATCTCAAATGGGCTAACCTCTTCTTTTGACCGAGGTTTAGTTCCAATTCTTAATAGAGCCAGTGGTAACACCTGGTACCAATATAAATTTGTTTCTTGACATATTTTACTAATCTGTTATTTAATCAGATGGTTCATTTCTTCTACTTGCCCACTGGCCTGAGGCCTGTATGGAACACGTAGTTGCCAATCAATTTCTAATTTTTTGCTAATTTCTTGTAACAATTTTGCACTAAAGTGTGAACCCCGGTCGGAAGATATTGTCGCTGGTACTCCAAAACGAGGTACTATTTCATTTAATAATGTTTTAATCGCCTGTCTTGCATTATTTATCCTACAAGGGAATGCTTCTGGCCAGCCTGAAAAAGTATCCGTTAACACCAACAAATATTGATAGCCCCCTTTTCTTGGTAATTCAGAAAAATCTATTTGCCACTGCTGTCCCGGATAACTTCTTCTCACAATTGTCCCAATTTAATTTCTATTTTCAGTTTTAGGATTATTCTTAAGATACAGCTGACATTGTTTTGCCACTAATTGAACTATAGTATATAGATTTCTTCCTACAATTTGTTTAAGTGCTTATACAAAGAGTTACTACCACAATAAGTTTTATTATGTTCCTCCTGAACTAACTTCCAGAGTTGGTTATAGGGGGTTACAATTCTCCCATCCAGTATCTGAACCCCACCCTCTTTATTTTCCTGTCCTTTTAGATCTTGAATCAATTTTCTATCCTCTTTTGAATACCTAGGTTTAGATTTCTCAATTGTTAGTTTGCCATCAGGGATTAAGGACATGATTTTAGATTGTTCAGCTGCTCATTTGGCTTCAAAGTCGGCCAAATTGTTTCCAATTTCCTGATCGGAGTCACCTTGATGTCCTTTACAGTACATAATAGCTACTTCTTCAGGTAGCTGAACAGCTTCTAGTAATTGTAGAATTTCTGTAGCATGTTTAATCTGTTTCCCTTGTGTGTTCAAAAGTCCTCATTCTTTCCAGATAGCCCCATGTGCATGTACCACGCCAAATGCGTACTTAGAATCAGTCCAAATATTTATCCTTTGATCTTTAGCCAATTCCATGGCTCTCGTTAATGCTATTATTTCTGCCTTCTGGGCAGAGGTGTTTGCAGGTAAAGGTTTAGCTTCTATTACCTGTGAAGTGGTGGTAACGGCATATCCTGCTTTTAGTTCACCATTTTTCACAGAGCTACTGCCATCAGTGAACCAAGAATCAGCGTCTTCCAGAGGTTTTTCTTTCAAGTCTGGTCAGCTCGAATATACAGTCTCTATGGTGGCCAAGCAGTCGTGTGTTAGTGGTTCTGTTGATTGTTCCTGCAAAAAGGATGCTGGATTCACAACATTAGTGACCACAATTTCTATATCATCCTGTCCCACAAGTGTGGCCTGGTATTTTAAATAACGTGAAGGAGATAACCAGTGGGCTCCTTTCTGCTCCAGGACTGCTGATACCGCATGGGACACTAGCACAGTAATCTTCTGTCCCAAGGTGAATTTGCGAGCCTCTTCAATATTTATGATGACTGCGGCCACAGCTCTTAGGCATCCGGGCCATCCTTTGCTCGCTTCATCCAGTTGTTTTGAAAAATACGCCACTGCTCTTCACAGAATCACAGAATCACAGAATCCCAAGGGTTGGAAGGGACCTAAAAAGATCATCTAGTCCAACCCCCCTGCAAGAGCAGGGTAACCTACAGTACATCACACAGGAACTTGTCCAGGCGGGCCTTGAATATCTCCAGTGTAGGAGACTCCACAACCCCCCTGGGCAACCTGTTCCAGTGCTCTGTCACTCTTACAGTAAAGAAGTTCTTCCTGATGTTAACGTGGAACTTCCTATGTTCCAGTTTACACCCATTGCCCCTTGTCCTATCACTGGATATCACTGAAAAAAGCCTAGCTCCATCATCCTGACACCTACCCTTTACATATTTGTAAACATTGATGAGGTCACCCCTCAGTCTCCTCTTCTCCAAGCTAAAGGTTTCTGAGCAAGGACCCCCAAGGCTATTCCTTGTTTTTCATAGGAATATAGCCAAAATGGTTTAGTTACATCCGGAAGTCC
Source organism: Lathamus discolor (assembly GCF_037157495.1). NCBI lineage: Eukaryota > Metazoa > Chordata > Aves > Psittaciformes > Psittacidae > Lathamus > Lathamus discolor. The sequence continues at coordinate 26,755,189 of NC_088908.1, forward strand.
CAGAGCTGGAGCTCTCATTAACTCTAAATTTCTAAAAGCCCCCTCTGCTTTATCAGTCCAGTCCAAAGAGGGAGGGTTTCCCTTCAACAGTTCTTATAGTGGTCTTACCAGAACTCCATAATCATGGATCCAAAGTCTGCACCATTCAGTCATTCCCAGGAATGTCCGGAGTTCCTTGACAGTTGACGGTCGAGGAGTCTGGCAAATGGCTTCTTTTCTGGCAGTTCCAAGTTCTCTCTGTCCTCCTGTTATTTCATATCCTAGATAGGAAACTCGGGTTTGGATTAGTTGGGCTTTTTGTCTGGATACCCGATAACCATTCAGCCCCAGAAAATTCAATAATTCCACTGTCCACTGGATACATTCTTCCTTTGTTTCTGTAGCAATTAGCAGGTCATCCACGTATTGTAACAGAGTCCCCGTCTGAGTAGGTGGCTTCCAGGATTCTAGTTCTTGTGCTAGCTGATTTCCAAAAATTGTTGGACTGTTTCTAAACCCCTGAGGTAATACCGTCCAAGTTAATTGGGTTTTTCTTCCTGTATCAGGATTTTCCCATTCAAAAGCAAATAAATTTTGGCTTTCTTTGGCTAATGGCAAGCAAAAGAAAGCGTCCTTTAAATCCAGGACGGCAAACCATTTCTGATTTAGTTTTAGTTTGGTCAATAAAGTATATGGATTAGCCACCACAGGGTGAATATCTTCTAGTATTTTATTTATTGCTCTTAAATCTTGAACTAGCCTATAGCTTTTCCCATCTGCTTTCTTTACTGGTAAAATGGGTGCGTTATATTCTGATTCACATTCCACTAATAAACCAGATCTTAAAAAAATTAACAATTATTCCTTTAATTCCCCTTCTATCTTGTATTCTTAAAGGCTACTGTTTTATTCGAACTGGGCAGGCCCCCGTTTTTATTTCAATTTTAATAGGCAAAGCATTTTTTGCCTTACCTGGAATTTCTGATGCCCAAACTCCTGGATATACCTGATTAAGGTTTTCTTCTATTTCAGGGAGGTCCTCCTGTTTGCTTTTCTGCTGAATTAAAGATAAACTTAAAACTGCAATTAATTGATTATTTTTAACTCTAAATTCCATTTGCCTTCTTTAAATGTTGCTTCTCACCCTAATAAAAATTTTAGAGAATTTGGCATGCATAAAAATTTATGCATTCCTATTTATTTTCCCAATTTGTACTTTAAAGGCTTCAGAAAGAATGCCTCTCTTCTTTTTTTTTTTTTTTTTCTTGGTGGCCAGTAGCTCCCACATCTGTAGCAAATTCTTTTCTCTCTGATTTAATACCAAATAACTTGCTCCTGTAACCACTAAAATTCCACTTTATTTCCTCTAATCCCTAGTTTTAATTTAACCAGTGGTTCTGGTAGGGTAGATTCCCCAGGTCCCCGTCAGTCTAGTTGCAATTCAGTCACCAGAGCCACCCCATGGCACTGCCCCCCCCCACCCAGGGCAGTCTCACTTCCAACGTCCAAACTCCCCATAGCACACACACCGATCCGCTTCCACAGAAGAAGAGCCCACTCCCCCACCTCTGCCCAACATCCCTCCTCCCAGGCTCAAACACAGGAGCTGCTCGAGCTCCCCTCCTTTCCCCCTTGGTTTTCCCTTTTTTTTTTTTTTTATCTCACAGTAGCTCACCCTGCTCTGCAGGGGCTGCAGATGCCTGCCTCTGCAACAGCACTTCTGCTTTAACCCTTTCTTAACTCTGAATGTGAATCTGCCGCTTTTTGCCAGTGACAGCAATCTCTTCCTCCTTATCAATATCAGATAGGACAGGTGCAGAGGGTGCTCCTCTCAGAGGTACCTGTGACACATAATTTTCCAACCTATCTTCCTGATTACTGTTTTTTTACTTTAAACATCTTTCCCCAATATCACAGGCTGAACAGCATCTCTCCATCTTAACTTTCAGTTTTTCCCTGTCCTTTTCCAAAGCCAAAATTAAGGGATCTGGCGGAGCTATATTAATTCTGCATTCAGTGTCTCACTCCACGTGGTTTCTTAAAGTGAAAAACATATCTGCATACATTACTTCATCCCATTTTCCTTGCCACCTCAAAACAACATTAATTGTAACAATGTATTATAGTTCAGAGTTCCGTTTTTAGGCCATTTTCAGGCCATTTTCCCTGATTTTCCAAAATATAGAAAGGCCACCATTGGTTACAATATTTTACAAATGTTTTCTTATTTACCGAGCCCCCAGGAGACCCTCCAAGTTCCTTCCAGTCTGCCAAAATGCACCCTAAAAGACTCTTTTTCAAGATCTCTTCACTCTGCTGATCTTCCATTATCAATCTCACATTCACACACACATGGGATCCCACAGACACACTCCACACAGTTACAACACTTGAGACAGAGACTAAAATTCTATCAGACAACAGTTAATAACACAGTTATAGCATCCTGTCACCAATACCAAATCACACGACCAATATCCTTAGTGTAACAAGCCACAAAATAAATCAAATACTAACAAGATCCAAAACCATTTCCACAAGACACCCCCTGCGTCTTGTAGGACCCAAACCACAAGATGCCCCCTGCTTCTTGTGGGTGTATACCAAACGGACGCTAGCAGCTGGGTATACGCCTTTACCTACGAGATTTCCTATCTCGATTTACAGAAGGCTTCCAAACCTTGCGTATGCTTACCAAACCAACCCAATTACCAATGCAGTCTTTATGCAAGATGCCCCCTGCACCTTACAGACCATACAAAAGAAAAGAATACCTTTTATGAAGATGGTCCTTGTCTGCTCCTGCAGTGATCCGAATGAGTCGAGGGGTCCCTCCAGGAAAAATTCCCGAGGGCCCTAGGGAGCCCTGTCCTCAGCGGGTCCTGCAGCCGAGCAGAGAGGGTCCCACCTGGGTCGCCAGATTGATTCGGAGAAAACTCCAGGAACAAACTTGCCAACAAAGTTTTCAAGCTGACAAGCAGGTATTCTTTATTGCGGCGCCGGGAGACACGGGGGATAGCTCCACCTAACGTGTGTCTCCCTGTTGCTACACAAGCCGTCCTTATATAGTCCCTGGGCATACATACATTACGTCATTTTCCAGAAAGTTCTGTGCATGCGTACAGAATTGTGATGGTGGTCTCTGAGGGTCGTTTACTTCTTCCAACAATCTTCATCACTTCTGGAAGCCTTTGGAGCACGTGCAGTAGATGCTCATACCAGTTTTAATTGGTTCGTTAGCACAGGAGACATAATAATCCTCCTATCCTCCTACTTATCAGTTAGTTTAACTGTAGCCCATCCTGGACACCTGCCATTCCCAGATACTCCTTATCCCTGTGTCCTGTTCTTCTAGCCTGTTTTTCTTAAAACTCTGTCAACTATAACAATTTATCTTGTACAAGAATGCTCAGTGTGTTCTCCAGCTGCACTCTATTTTTTTTTTCTATGTATCATGCACTTTAGTAAATTTCCATTGCTACTGTTACAAATCCATCAAACTTAGCATTACTTAAAACTGATTCTAAAGGTTTATATATTCCATTTTGTGATTTTCTGTCCCCCTTGTTTCACAGGGAAGACCTGAGGTCAACCCCTCAGCTTTTGGAGTCAGGGGTACACAGGATCTGAGTCCAGCTATACCCCAACTGAGAAAGAGATACTGGCAGCCTATGAAGGGGTTTGAGCTGCTTTGGAAGTTGCCTGTGCTGGGCTGGATGTTCAAAGGCAGGGACTCCTCTACACATCGTGCAACCAATGCTGCATGGAGTAAGTAGGCTACACTAATTACACAATGAGCTTGAATAGGAAATCCCAGTCATCCAGGAATCCTAGAAGTCATCATGGTCTGGCCAGAGGTCAAAGATTTTGGAGTGTCACCAGAGGAGGAGTTCATGCGTGCTGAAGAGGCCCCACCATATAATAAACTGACAGAAAGTGAAAAGCAATAGGCTTTGTTTACTGATGGGTCCTGCTGTATTGTGGGAAAGCATCATGGACTGGATGGACTCAGCAGCTTTATAGGGATTGTTCCATGCACTAAGAAATGATATCTCTCTCTTTCTGTGTGTGTGGATCTGTATATACATATATATATGAGGCAAGAGTGATCTGGGATAAGTGATCTACTTGCTGGTTCCACTTTGCAGCAGGGACTTTGTCCCGTGCATGGCCTTTTACCCATCCCACCTTCAAAGGTCAGGATCTTCCTATTTCCAGGAGACGCTTCCAATCCTCTGTTCTCCACACTTCTGTAGAAACTATTTCTCACTTCTTAGATTCCCACTGACATATCCATTCCATAGCACCCTTATAGGTTGTGTAGGAATCAGTGTAAATGGCAGTAGCGCCACATTCTGCGGCCAACAGTAGAGCTTGCAGCTCTCCTACCTGTGCGCTACCTTTTCCTCAACTGTCTTTCCGGTGCCAATTTCTAATGCTACTGCTTTATATTGCCACCTTAATACCACTCAATGAGCAGATGCATCAGTAAACCATACTCCCTCTGTATCCGAGCCTGCCACAAACTCAGGTGCTTTTTTAATCGCTTCCAGGTTTAATTTGTAAGCCTGGGTCTGAATTTATGGGTTGCTGAAATTTGGAGACTTTGACCGGACTCTCTCTTAATTGAAGTAATTGACTAATTCCTTCTAAGTATGCATACCATTTCTGAACTGTGGCCTTTTGAGCTACTCCCTCAGGAGGAGGCAATACATTAAGGACTGGATTCAGAGGAGGAAAAGGACCCTGTACTATAATATCTTGCAATGTGCATAATTTCTCAGCTTCCTTAACTGCTCTAGTGTGGGAAAGGACCCCCTTCTCCCAGTCTGAATGCTGCTGTTTGGTTTTCTTAAAAGAGGAAGAAGAAAATAGTAGAAGCCTAGCTGTTCCTTGTGGTTTCTTTTGGAACACACCACAATATGAAATGTGTGTGTGTTGCCTTCGAGGGCGTGGCGACCTATCTCAGGAATGGCACGGCGACCAACCCCAGGCCGCTCGGTCCATCTGCTCATAGACACCAATGTGGTGGACGGCAAATGGCGTTTATTGATAAATGACACAGCCTTATATACCCTAGGTTTACAACGTCACTTCCGTCTACTTACATAAAAAACCAAGTGTTATTGGCTCTAGGGAGAGAGGCCTTATCTTCTTATCTTTCCGTACAACACGACATCTTCCGACCGCCAGACCCTAACTACCACATTTCCCCCCTCCCTATGCACAACTAAATAAGCCAAAATATAAAAGTATAAAAGCATGCACCATAATATCATAATAACAATAAAATTAAATAAAATCTAATAAGTTCCAGAGGAGGTATGCCATTGTCCACCTATCTTAAGGTATGTATCACAGACAAACTTAAACATAGAACACAAGGCACATAAAACAAGAAGTACCCAAAGAATAACTAAAATCAGTGGGGTATAATTGGAGATGGCGAAAAAAGACTTTAAATAAGAACATTTTTAAAGCAGTTGTCGGCGTTCTAATAACATAATGTCAACTTGTTCTAGCCGGCTCTTAACAAACGACATAAGCTTATTCAGGACACAGGGTCCAAAAATCAGTACCATCACAATCATTACGATAGGCCCCACCAAAGTAGATATCAGGGTGTTCAACCATGGTGAATGACTAAACCATGTTTCATACCACCCTTGTTGGACTTCTCCATCCCTTTTTCTTTTTTCTAAACCTTCTCTAAGTTTAGTCATAGTATCTCTGACAACTCCAGTATGATCTGCATATACGCAGCATTCCTCTCTAAGCGCTACACACACCCCTCCTTGCTGTAAAAACATTAGATCTAATCCTCTCCGATTTTGCAGCACTACTTCGGACAGTGATCTGACAGATTTTTCTAAAGCAGTTATTGATTGCTCGATTCTTACCAGATCCTCATCTACAGCCGTCCTTAGTGCTTTAAATTCTTTACTCTGTTGCACTAACGAGGTTACTCCCGTACCTACTCCCACACCTCCTAAAATCATTAGTGTAGCTACTGTTAATGCTGTAAAAGGTTCTCGTTTAAATAAATAGTGTTCTGAAGTAATCTGTGAGTTATAAACAAACTCTTCAGAATGATAAAAAATTCCAGGAACTATTGCCACTTGTATACAGTAATCCGAAGACTCATTAAAAAGTTTCAATGATAAACAAGGTGTAACTCCTATAGTGGAACAAACCCACTTAGTATCACTAGCCGGTAATAACCATCTTGCTGGATTTTAGATGGCAGTGGTCCCTTTTCCGTATTGACACACAAACGTCTTTTGTGTTCAGGAACTTTCCCTACACACATACCTCTTCCTGTCACTTGAGTTAATGTAATTCCTTGTTTTTCTAGACCCCATGTATACTGTGCTGGATTAGTGGCATTTAAGAGTCTAGGTTTTTTGATGACTCCTACAGCCTCATAAAAAGGCGGTCTCATTCCATAACACAACCAACAATGTTCAGTAAGATTTGGATTAGTTCTATTCAATACCAGATAACTGGCTTGCATCAATTTCCAAAGAGAATTACCCCCTAGATATTCATCTTGAGTGGGGGTGAGGATATTTTTAGTATCAGTCATTTCAGAAACTATTGTTACATTATCTGATATCTCTTCAACTAAATCATCAATCAATACTAGGTTGGGGCCTACTGGTAACGGATCATTTGGAACCATTTCCTTTTTAATAAGAAATAATCCACCTCTATCCGATCCTGGTTCCCAATACCTAAGGCCCCAAACTCTACCTATTGACCATCCTGAATCCTCAGGCTGCAAAATGTCAAGTCTTATATGCCGACAATTACTATTCGAAACGCCTCCAAGAGAATCATGTTTAGGCAACTTACATCCATCAGGTCCCCAACTTGTTTTTAAGAACTTATCTTTCATCAAAGGAGACCATGAGGAAGCAATTGTTTCGCAACCCCAATAAGCACAATAATAATGATTTGGATGATTGCAATATCCTTTTCCAGGGTTGGAAGCAGGACACATATAATAGCCTATTAAATCCAAACATGGCTCTATAGGTGCTAACTGACACAAAGTAACTGTAAAACTGGGAGCTCCCGGAGTTATGATGATTTGTACAACCTTAACACTCTCTCCTTGATATAATGTCCATTTAAATGGCTGGTAAGCCTGATGACTTATTTCGCCCCCTGTTCGTAATGGCACCAAAAACAAAATAATCAAAATACACCGGAAAGGATACAAACTCCTTCCCTGTCCCAAGGCGATCTGGTTCATATTTATTTTCTGTCCAGAACCTTGAAGTCATTTCAACCAAGAAGTCCCCAAATCATCCCGTATCCTGGCACATTGCCCTTCTCCGAATTCTGACGAACTGTCATTCTTTTTTGCCGACGAAGAATACGGGTCACGGGAACAACCAATGATGAAATCCTGCAGATAAAAACTCACAATTTTTGTTAGTTTTATTTTGAAGATCTGGTTTAATGGACTTAAGCAGACACCACTTTACCATCCTTTTTAACTGCAACATACCCTCGCCCTGTCAAAGATCATTCTACAAGTTTGTTTTATATCGAATTTGAGCATATCATCTCCCCCAAAAACACCATCTATGAGGGTGGAAACCATAGCAGAATTAAGTCCTTTATCTGCGATTGCCTTAACAATCGCTTGTATATCCTTAGGATTTATTGGTGAATAGACCCTCTGTCCCCCATCTGTCACCAGGACCGGGAACACTAATTTGGCTGATGGGGTCCAGTCGGCACAAGCAATCTTTATTTTCCTCCAGTCCGTGAGGGGGATTTCCTCCCCTTTGTTCCTCTTAATTTCCTCCGCCTCTAAGCTTGAATCGGTTGTAAACCACTCGTCCCGGCTGGTGTCTGATCCGGAGTCAGAGCTCGACTGACTGCTTACTTCCGGTTTCTTTGTCGGGCTCCTTGCGGGCGGGCCGTTCCCTCCCTCTTGGTTCGCCCCGCCCTCTACCCTGCGGGGTGTTTGCTCTGCAGGGACATTGCTTCAGGTGGCCGCTCCGATCGACTTTCTGTTCTTCGCTCGGGCTCTCCTCCTTTTTCCGGATATCCCCACCAGTTCTCTCCTCCTCGTTCTCCTCCCCTTCCCGTCTACATGCACATGGTAATACTAGCACTTCCTCCTTTTTCCCGCCACCAGCATCTTAGCCCCGCCTTCCGCCTTTCTGCTCGGCGCAATCTTGGGGCGCATATGGCGGCGGCCTAGCCCAGACGGCCCCAGGCTCCGCTCTCTCCGCGGCGCCCCTGGCCTCCTCAGCCAGCCCGCCCCAAAAAGATTTATCTCGTTTCTGTCCCTCCATCAGCGTATCAGGACCCATATCGGTATTCAATCGAGGGGACAGGTCACCCTCTTGCTGACATTTGGGCTCAGTACAATCTACACCGTCTGGGGGATGCAAAGTCTGCGTGGCCGCCCCGACTCCCAATTTCGGGGTGGCCAACTGTTATAAATTGAGACCACAACGGATCATAATCCAATTAAAATTTTATTAATTATAGCAAGTAGAATATGAGCAAAGACAGCGCTGGACGACAGGGGAGTCTGCGCTCCGCCAACTGCCGTACTGAGCAGTTCGAACATCCCCTTTTTATACATCTTCCGTGTTCATGAAGTAGTGGAGGTACTCTGCGCATGCTTCAGCTGTTGCTAGGGGGTCGACTTCTGCCTCCTGGTGGTCGTTGAGGCCGAAGTAAGAAGTCTTCCTCTTTTGTCCCATAGTTGACCCCTCTACTCCTATGTCCTTATATGGAGTTGTTCGTCTTATTTCTGCCAGTTCCTGGAACATCTTGCAGTTATCTTATGTTTGCATAAGCGGTCTCTGGTTTAGTTGGTGTAAGCGATTGTGGTTATCTTATCTTGTGTAAGCTGTGTCTGGTGGCTGTTTGCCTAACCTTTACATTGGGCTTAACATAAATCTTAATAAACAATACCCTTATCCATAGTTTCTTACAATCCCCCCTTTTTCTTTTTATCCTATTATTGTTTATTAGAGCTACTATCATTCTCGGCACTGTAAGTAAACTTTTTTTCCACAATCCCAACATTTATCTTAACACTTACAAGGTAATACCTCACAATTACAATAGGCATAGTTTTTTACGTGGCATAACGCATTCACAACAATCTTCATCCTCATTAATAGATACACTCTTATATTTTGCCCCAGACCTCGTAGTTAAAATAAGCAGTTTAGCTATGTCAAACCGTTCTCTAATAAAGTGTAAAATATAGCGTAATATACAAGGCCCAAATATAAGTCCCAAAATTAACATAATAAGCGGTCCTGCTAAAGCAGACAACAAAGTGGTTAGCCAAGGTGAAGCATTAAACCAGTTTTCATACCATGACCTGCCTGCCTCACGATCTTTCTTACGTTGATCTAACCTTTTCCGGAGTTCTACATAAAGGTTGTACAGGGAATTCAGGTTGTCCCACCCCAGTGAAAGTGGTTATCACTTTGGATGTTTTCCAGGATATTAATTCCTACTTTAATGGTTCATGCGGGTTTCCATTTGCTTGGGTTATTATCAATAACAAAACTAACGGTATACCAGGAAAAAGGGTGTCTGTCAATTTTGCCAATTTAAGTATATTTTTACCAGTCTTGGGGAAGTTCGGCCATTGCTGTTTTTGCATCCCATTGTTCTGGTTCTTTTCTCCACAGTTTATTCCTCCTCTGCCTCGCCCGTCGACTCGGTTGCTTCGAGCCATGGGGTGTACCATCTTCTCGGCAGCAAGGGAATTCTTCAGGAGAACAGCTGTTTCGGGCTTTCTGCCTGTTTACATAGGCTTCCCACTTTGCAGCCTTAACTAATGGGGCAAAGCAAGATACAGTTAGTACTTCCCTTCTACACTTTATAATCAAAATTTCGGCTATAAAGGGGACTGGTTCATTGGAGTGGTAACAATAATATTGAGGGTTTATTCCTTTGACAAAAATTTCCCACCACTCATGGGATTCCGTATAATTTTTTTTTTTTTCCTTGTTCAGACTCTAATTGTTCTAATTTCCACTCAGTGAGAGTTCTTTGGATTTTCCAACACTGTGTGCAAACTCCTATTGGAGGGCATCCACATTCACAGTGTGTCCACCATTTATCCTGACATACCTTACACCTAAAACAAGCAAATGGATAACAATTGCAATTCAAATTATTACACCTAATTTGTATATCTAGAGTACATATATTATTTACATTAGCATATCTTCTTATATTCACTATTGTGTGGTTGCATAAGTTTAGCAATTTCCTTTAACACAGTTTGTACGTTTCCATATATAATAGATAGAAAAAGAAATTATTATAGCAAATATAAACAGCAATACACACTTTATACCAAAAGGTAATGTGACAAAATAATCAAATAAAGTCTCTATCATTATGTTATCTTTTCAGGGTTATCTTGGTGTCCCCTGGAGTACTGATTACTTTCCAGTGGGGTCTCATCACTGGGCCTTTAATGCGACTGGCTCCAATATTTTCTGGCCGTTAAACAAATAATGTCCCAAATATTTCACTTTTTCCTCCACAAATTGTAACTTTTCTTGTGATACCCCTAGGCCCTTTGGTGCAAGAAAGTTTAGAAGTCGAATGCTTTCTTTTCTTACATCCTCCTTATTATTCTCTGCTATGAGCAGATCATCTACATACTGTAACAGCACGTTCCCCATTTGTACCTGGTATTCTTTTAAGAGTTCTTCCAGGTATGTTTGTAGCCCATACCCCTGGGAATACCTGATCCAGTATATCTTCAATCTGACTTCTCCCTCGACATGATTAGTGATCAAAATTAAGCTTTTAACATCTCTATATACTGTTGGTCCTTTACTTTTAAAGTGATCTCGCCTCCTTTGAAAGTAATGGTCGCTCCCAAGTGTTCTAACAAATCTCTCCCCAAAAGAGCTTTTGCGGAGTTAGGCATATACAAAAACTTATGGATGCCCCATTGTTTTCCCAATTGATATTTTAGTAGTTTGCAAAAATAAGCCTTTTCACCTTGGCCAGTCGCCCCTTTTATCATCATATAATCATCTCCAAAGGCATTAAAGCTTTGTTTAAAACTGAATACGTTTCACCTGTATCAACCAAAAATTCCATTTCCCTTTTTTTTTTTTTTTTTTTTTTTTTTTTCCCTAGCTCCATTATAACCAGTGGATCTGCTAGGGAAGATTCCCCTGGTCCCGTCAGCCTAGTTCCAATTCAGTCACCCGAGCCACCCCATGGCACTCCCACTAGGGTAGTCTCACTCCCAGCATCCAAACTCCTCATAGCACTCACACCGATCCGGTTCCACAGAAGAGGAGGTCACTCCCCCACTTCTGTCCGACATTCGTCCTCCACCAGTTTTAAAGCAACCAGCGCAGCCGTGGCTGTAGCACGACCCAGCTTTTTCTTTTCTACCTATTTCCAATTCCTATACACTCTCCATGCTTCCTCCTTCACTCCCATCCACATTTATTCATCAACCGTTCAATCCCGTCTGTCAACATGTTTGTCTGCCTGCCCCAGCACCCATCTCATGCTCAAACACAGGAACTGTGGGAGCTTCCCTCCTTTCCCCCCTCTGCAGGGGTTACAGATGCCTACCTCTGCAACAGCACTTCTGGTTTAACCCCTTCTTAACTCTGAATGTGAATGTGCTGCTTGTTGCCAGTGACAGCAATTTCCTCCTCCTTATCAATACCTGATAGGACAGAGGCACAGGGTGCTCCTCTCGGGGGTACCTGTGATACATAATTTTCTTGATTACTGTCCCAATATCACAGGCTGAACAACATCTCTCCAGCTTAGCTTTCTGGTTTTCCCTGCTCATTTCCAAAACCAAAATTAGGGATCTGGCAGAGTTATATTAATTTCACATTCTGTCTGCCACTCCAGGTGCTTTCTTAAAGTGAAACATATCTGCATACATTACTTCATTGCATTTTCTTGGCCACCTCAAAACCAACATAAATTGCAAAAAAATGCATTAGAATTCAGAGTTCCATTTTTAGGCCATTTTTCCTGATTTTCCAAAGTATATAAAGGCCACCATTGGTTACAATATTTTACCAATGTTTTCTTGTTCACCAAGCCCCCAGAAGAACCTCCCACTTCTTTCCAATGTGCCAAAATGTAACCCAATGGGCTTTTCTTCAGAATTCCCTTGTTTTGACCGGCTCCCATTTCAAACAATCTCTTACAAATCTCTATAGCTTCTCTTTCCCAGTGCTCTGCAAATGCACTTAAAAAAATATGAGAGCACCTACACACAAGTTTTATGATATTCTCAGGGGATTCAGTAAGATAGTATCTCTGGGTTCTGCAGATCAACTCCCCTGTCATTAGAACATAGTTTCGGTTCCAGCAAAATTTACACTGCCCTAGTATCCACAGCAGGTTCCACTGTTCAAAACTTATTATGCACTCTTATGAAGTTTTTCCTAATATCCCCCGTTGATTGTCCCAAAAAGAGAGACATTAATTGTTGTGTTCCCATTTTATTTTCTCCTTTGTAACCACATCTTCTCAAATTTTCTTTGATACCTTTTACAAACCCTTTCTCAGTTTTCCTTTCTAACTTCCCAGAAGTCCACCAGGATTTTGTGGCTTTTCTCCACAAACCCACCAGCGTTTCATAAGACACCCCGAGCAGTATCTGCCCCACTACCCTGAGTGGCTATAAAAGTGGGATACATACTAAAAGCACTGCCATAATATCCATGTGAAATGCCACCCATCACATACAGTTACACTCCCACAAGGCACATACTCCCACAGGGCACACAGCCACAACATCCACGTGGAATGCCACCCTTCACATACAGTTACACTCCCACAAGGCACATAGGGAATTCCCTTGCCCTTGTATTTCGTAAAGCTATCCACTGTGGGAGGGGTAGTCGGACCTTCCCCCGCTTTCTGAGCTGCTTGATGGTTATACACAGACAAGACACAGGACAGAAAAACATAAACGCTTCGTCCGTCTCCGGCCGCTCCCCTCGCGGAGACACGGAACCGCGGATTAGGACTCCACACTCACTTCGTAGCTACGCTACGTCTCAGTCACACAGAAACACATGGGATCCCACACACTCACACTATGGTTCCACTTACCCTTCTCCTGCTTCCTACACGGTCATTAGCAGGTCCGTCCTGGCTCCCAAAACTTGGGATGCAGCGAAAACTCGGGCTTGCCCGATCCGCCTTCAGGATCGCTCGCAGCCGCGCTATCGGTCGACGAGCCCCCAGCTTGCAAGCCCTACCTGCCACGGGGAACTCCGCTGTGCACCAGACGTCTCTGCACGCCTTACCAGCAGCCCCGGGCCACACGTACACCTTACAGGCCCCCTAAAGTACCTAAATTTCAAGCATACCGTTTCTCCGCAGCCAGCACAGGTTGTTGTCTGTCCCCTCAGTGAGCGGATGAGAAGCTGAGCTCCTCCAGGCAAGCGGCCTGGGGCGCCTAGGATGTCTGCTCCTCACCCGATCCTGCAGCCGAACAGAGGCCTCCTGCCTGGCTCGCCAAATTGATACGCGGATTGACTCCACAACTCGTTAAAGTTGTAAAGTAGGTATGCTTTATTCAGCGCTGAGGTGCATGGGGATCGTTCCTCCAAAGCATGCACACCCAGGGTCGTTTTTCCTTTACATTTATTCCCTTACGCTTATACATATTTAGTATCTGTCCCCGCTTCGTATTATAATGAGCTAGAAGGTCTTTTGCGCCTGCGCAGTGCCCCCTCTGGTCATGGGCAGGGGTCTCAAGATGAAGTAAATGAGTCTTCCTCCTGTGGGCAGGGGTCCTCAAGATGAAGTAAATGAGTCTTCCTCTTCTTAAACTTTTCACCTTTTAATCTTTGCGCATGGCTTTAGGGTTTGGTCGGTACTTCATCCATAAATCATCAGCTTCTCCTCCTTATCAATAGACCCAGACATTTGCATTTCCTTGTCAATAGTTGCTTATCAGTAGAATGAGGCCTCTGTCTCCTCCCCTTATCAGTAGTAAGCATAATAGGTGTTTACAGCAGACAATACTTTTGTTTAAGCAAGGGATTCTTCTAACTCTCTTATACAATCCCCTGTATTTTCCTTTGTACATTTCATTAACCCTGTATCACTGGGAGCTCCCTCCTCCAGCCGCTCCAGCCGCCGTTCACCCTTCCAGGCTATTCCCAAAGCCCCGCTTCCTGGGTTTTGGCACCACTTGTTGCCTTTGGGGGCGTGGCGACCTATCTCAGGAACGGAACGGCGACCAACCCCAGGCCACTCGGTCCATCTGCTCACAGACACCAATGTGGTGGACGGCAAATGGCATTTATTGATAGGTGACACAGCCTTATATACCCTAGGTTTACAATGTCACTTCCGTCTACTTACATCAAAAACCAAGTGTTATTGGCTCTAGGGAGAGAGGCCTTATCTTCTTATCTTTCCGTACAACACGACATCTTCCGACCGCCAGACCCTAACTACCACAGGGTGACAAATCCCCACTTCACTCTTAGCAGATCCTGTGGGTGCAGTGGACACAGTCTCTGATAGGCATTGAGTTCACAGAATCATTAAGGTTGGAAGGGACCTCTGAAGATAACCTAGTCCCCAGGTGTAGTAGCCTACACTTGCCCTTGTTGAACCTCATTAGGTTTCTCTCTGACCAGTTCTCCAGCCTATCAAGGTCATGCTGAATGGCAGCACAACCTTCAGGTATATTAGCCACTCCTGGCAGCCTTGTATCGTAACTTGCTGAGGGTACATTCTAGCCTTTTATCCAGGTCACTGATGAACAAGTTGAATAAGACCAGACCCAGTACTGATCCCTGGGAAGCACCACTGACTACAGGCCTCCAACTGGATTCTCCTCCTTTGATCACAACTCTCTGAACTCTGCCATTCAGCTAGTTTTTTATACACCTCACTGTCCATTCATCTAACCCACATTTCCTAAGCTTACCTATGAGGATGTTATGGGAGACAGTGTCAAAAGCCTCGCTAAGGTCAAGGTAGATAACATCCTATGTTCTTCCCTTGTCGACCCATCTTGCATGTCATCATAAAAGGCATTGGTCAGGCAAAATTTACCCTTGGTGAATCCATGCCAACTACTCCTGATGACCTTCTTTTCTTCTACGTGCTTGGTGATGACCTCCAGAATGGCCTACTCCATCACCTTTCCAGGGACGGAGGTGAGGATGACTGGATGGTAGCTTCCCTGGTCCTCCTTCTTGCCCTTTTTGAAGATAGGAGTAACATCGCCCTTCCTCCAGTCATCGGGCACCTCTCCCATTCTCCATGATTTTTCAAAGATGATGGAGATTGGCAGAGCAACAACATCTGCCAGCTCCCTCAGTACCCTTGGGTGCATCCCTTCATGGATTTATGGGTGTTAGGTCTGTCTAGTCTATCCCTAACCCAGCTCTCTATGACCAGGGGGAAGTCTTCCTTTTTCTAGTCTTCATCTCTAACCTCTGAGGTCTGGGACTCCTGAGGGCCGTTCCTAGTGGTAAAGACTGTGGCAAAGAAGGCGTTCAGTAATTCCACCTTCTCTGTGTCTTCTGTTACCAGGACACCCATCTGATTCAGCAGTGGCCCCCATTTTCCCTTATCTTCCTTTTGCTGCTGATATACTTGTAGAAGCCCTTTTTGTTGTCCTTGATGTGCTTTGCCAGGCTCAATTCTAAGTGGGCCTTGGCCTTCCTTGTCGCATCGTGGCATATCCTGAAAATGTTCCTATAAGTCCTCCCACTTGGCCTGGCCCTTTTTCCACCTCCCATAAATTTCTTTCTTGAGTTTAAGATTTACTAGGAGCTCCCTGCTCATCCATGCAGGTCTCCTGCCCCCTTTGCCTGATTTCTTCATCATGGGGATACACTGGTCTTGGGCTTGGAGGAAGTGGTGCTTAAATAATGAACAGCTCTCTTGGACTCCCTTGTCTTCTAGAGCCCTATCCCATGGGATTCTTCTAAGTAGGTCTTCGAAAAAGCTGAAGTTAGCTCTCTGGAAGTTTAGGGTACTACTCCTGCTTACTGTTTTGCTGCCCCCACACAGGATCCTGAGTTCTATCTTCTCATGATCACTACAGCCAAGGCTGCCCCCAACCTTTATATCATCAACTGGTTTGTAGGTACAAGGTCTAGTGACACACCTTTCCTTGTTGGCTTCTCCACCACTTGTAACAAAATGTTATCTTCACCAATCTGCAGGAATTTCCCAGACTGTGTGTGCTGGGCTGTGTTATCCCTTCAGCAAATATCAGAGTGGTTGAAGTCCCCAAAGAGAACTAGGGCCTGTGACTGTGAGGCTATTTCTAGCTGCCCATAGAAAGCCTCATCAATTTCCTTCTCCTGATCAGGTGGCCTATAGTAAACACCCACAACAGTGTCCCCCATATTAGCTTGTCTCTAAATTCTCACCCATAGAATCACAACTCATTCATCTGTCCCTTGTTAGAGCTTGACACATTCCAGTTGGTCTCTCACATAAAGAGCAACTCCACCACCTTGCCTATCTATCCTGATCTTTCTAAAAAGCACATAGCTGTCCATGACAGCATCCCAGTCACTTGAGCTATCCCACCATGTCTTGGTAATTGCAATAAAATCATGGCCCTGCAACCACATGTGGATTTCCAGTTCTTCCTGTTTTTTTCCCACGCTATGTGCATTTGTATGCAGGCACTTCAGAGAGTTAATTTCACAACTAGTTTCCCTAGAAGGGTGTAAGATTCACTGTAAACACCCTCTATATGGTTAGCCGTACAATCCTCATCTTGAGAGGCAGTCAAGGAACATTTGACCCTGCAGTGGTTGGTATGACCTATTCCCCAGGAGGAAACAATGCGATGAGCATTGCAACTTTAGATGCCACCCCCCAAGTCTTTCCCAATCTTCAGAGGCAACTTTAGATGCCACCCCCCAAGTTTAAAGACTGTCTTAGCAAATTGGCCAGCCTGCTGCCAGAGATTCTCCTGCCCCTAATAGACAGATGGATCTCATCCCTTTATGGCCAAAAAAAGCTTAAAACAGGTTAGAAATGGGCAAAACTAAGTCAGAAATGGCCAAGAGTGACTTAAAAAGAGGTAGAGGTATGCGAAAAAAGGGTAAGAAAAAATGAAAAATGGATTTAAGGGGGTTAAATACGGGCAAGAATGGGTTAGAAATGGCCAAAAATGGCTTAAAATAGGTTAGAAACAGGCAAAAAGGGGTAAGAAAGAGCAAAACATGGCTTAAATCACATGAGACCTTGGCGAACCAATACTACAAATGGCCAGAAATGGCTAAAGTAGATAAAAAATGGGCAAAAATGGGTTAGAAATGGCCGGAAAAGGACAAAAAAAGCTTAAACCAGGTGAGACATTGGCAAACCAATGAAAGAAAAGCCCCAAAATGGATTAAAAAAGGTTAGAGACAGGCAAAAATGGGTTAGAAATGGCCAGAAATTGCTTTAAAATGGTTAGAGATGTGCAAAAATGGGTTAGAAATGGCCAAAAATGGATTAAAAAGGGGTACAGATGTGCAAAAATGGTTTAGAAATGGCAAAAATGATCTTAAAAGGGGTTAGATACATGCAAAAAAGGGTTAGAAAGGGAAAGAGCTTAAAAAGGGTTAGAGATGTGCAAAAAAATGGATTAAGAAAAGCCAAAGACGAATTGAAAAGGGTCAGATATGTGCAAAAATAGGTTAGAAAGGGCCAGAAATGCACAGAAAAGGTCAGAGATGTGTCAAAAATGGGATAGAAATGGCAAATATTGCTTCAAAAGGGTTAGATATGTGCAAACCTGTGTTAGAAATGGGAAAATGGTCTAAAAAGGGGCACAGATGTGGATTATAAATAGACAAAGATGGCTTAAAAAGGCATACAAATGGGCAAAAAGGGGTTAGAAATTGCTGAAGATGGCATAAGAAGGGTTAGAGATGTGCAAAAATGAGTTTGAAATGGCAAAAGATGGCCTAAAAAGATGTAGAGGTTGGCTTCAAAAGGGTGAGGAATGGGCAAAACTGGGTTAGAAATGGCCAAAAATGGCTTAAAAGGGGTTAGAGAAGTGCAAAATGGGTTAGAAATGGATAAAGATAGCTTAAAAACGATTAGAGATTTGCAAAAATGGGTTAGAAATGGCCAAAGATGGCTTAACAAGCAGTACAAATGTGGAAAACAAGGTTAGAAATGGCCTAAGATGGCTTAAAAAGGGTTAGAGATGTGCAGAAATGGGGTAGAAAAGGCCAAACGTGACTTAAAAAGAGTTAGAGGTGTGCAAAAATGGGTTACAAATGGCAAAGATGGCTTAAAAAGGGTTAGAGATGTGCATAAATGGGTTAGAAATGCCCAAAGATGGCTTATGAAGGGTGAGAACCGATCAAAACTGGATTACAAATGGCCAAAAATGGATTTAAAAGGGGTACAGATGAGCAAAAAAATGGATTAGAAATGGCCAAAATTGGCTTTGAAAGAGTTAGGCATATGCAAAACTGGGTTAGAAATGGCCAAAATGGGATTCAAAAGAGTAAGAGATGTGCTGAAATGGGTTAGAAATGACCAAAGATGGCTTCATAAGGCTTAGAGATTGGCACAAATGGGTTAGAAATGGCGAAATTTGGCTTAAGAAGGGTTAGAGGTGTGCGAAAATGGGTTAGGAAATGCCAAAGATGGCTTAAAAAATGTTAGAGATGTTCAAAAATTGGTTAGAAATGGCCAAAGATATTTAAAAAAATGTGAGAAATGGGCAAAACAGGGTTAGAGATGCTCAAAAATGGGCTTAAAAGGGGTTAGAGATGTGCAAAAATTAGTTAGAAATGGCAGAATATTGCTTCAAAAGGTTTTGTGATACGCAAAAATGGGTTTGATATGGCCAAAGATGGCTTAAGATGGGTGAGAAAATGGCAAATCTGGGTAAGAAACGGCCTAAGATGGATTGAAAAAGGTTATAGATGTGCAAAAATGGGTTAGAAATAGCCAAATATGGCTTGAAAGTTCTTAGAGATGGGCAAAAATGGGTTAGAAATGTATGGAGACGGCTTCAAAAGGCTTAGACATGCGCAAAATCGTTTAAACATGGCAAGAAATTCACTGAAAGGGTTAGAATTCTGAAAAACAGGGTTAGAAATGGCCAAAGATGGCTTAAGAAGTGTTAGAGATGCACAAAACTGGGTTAGAAATGGTGAAAGATGCCTTAAAAATGTTCAGAGAAGCGCAAAAATTCGTGAGAATTGCCAGTGATGTCTTAAAATATGTGAGAAATGGGCAAAAGAGGGTTAGAGATGTGCAAAAATGTGCTAGAAAAGGCCAAAGATTGCTTCAAAAGGTTAGAGATGTGCAAAGGTGGGCTAGAAATGGGCAAAAATTAGATAAAAATGGCCAAAGATGACTTAAAAAGGAGAACAAATGTGGAAAACCGGGTTAGAAATGGCCACATTTGGCTTCAAAAGGGTAAGAGATGTGCAAAAATGTGTTAGAAATGGCCAAAGATGGCTTAGGAAGGGTGAGAAAACTCCAAAGTTGGGTTAGAAATGGCCTAAGAGGGCTTGAAAAGGTTTAGAGGTGTGCAAAAATGGGTTCGAAATGGCCAAAGATGGCTTAAAAATGGTGAGAAAACAGGAAATCTGGGTTAGAAATGGCCAAAGACGGCTTCAAAACGTTTAGAGATGTGCAAAAATGGTTAGAAATCGACAAAGATGTCTTAAAAAGGGTGAGGAAACGTCAAATCTGGGTTAGAAATGTACTAAGAGCACTTGAAAAGGGTTAGAGTTGTGGAAAAATGGTTAGAAATGGCAAAAATTGGCTTAAAAAGGGTGAGAAAACAGAAAATCTAGGTTAGAAATCTTCTAAGAGGGCTTGAAAAATGTTAGAGCTGTTCCAAAAAAGGTAAAAAATTGCCAAAAATGACTTAAAACTTCTTAGAGTTGTGCAAAAATGGGTTAGAAATGGCCAAAACCGCCTTAAAAGTGGTTAGAGATGTGCAGAAATTGCTTAGAAATGGCCAAAGGTGTGTTCACAAGGGTAAGAGGTGTGCAGAAATGGGTTAGCAATGGCTAAAGATGTCTTCAAAAGGGTTAGAGTTGTGCAAAAATGGTTTAGAAATGGACAAAGACGGCTTCAAAAGGTTTAGAAATGTGTAAAAATGGGCTAGAAATGGGCAAAAATTAGATAGAAATGGTCAAAGATGTCTTAAAAAGGGGAACAGATGTGGAAAACTGGATTATAATTGGCCAAAAATGGCTTAAAAATTGTTAGAGATGTCCAAAAATAGTTTGAAATGGCCAAAGACGGCTTCAAAAGGTTTAGAGATGTGAAAGAATGTGAAAGTTTTGAAATGGCGGATTAGGAAGGGTGAGAACGCTCCAAAGCTTGGTTAAAAAAGGCCTAAGAGGGCTTGAAAAGGGTTAGAGATGTACAAAAACGGGTTAGAAATGTCCAAAGATGGCTTAAAAAATGTTAGAGATGTGCAAAAATAGGTTAGAATTGGCCAAAGATACCTTAAGAAGGGTAAGAGGTGCAAAAATGGCTCAGAAAGGGCTAAAGATAGATTAAAAGGGGGTACAGATGTGCAAAAATGGTTTAGAAGAGGAAAAAAATGTCTTCAAAATGGATAGAGTTGGACAAAAAAAGGGTTAGAAAAGGCCAAAAATGGCTTCAAAAGGGTTAGAGATGTGCAAAAACGGGAACAGATGTGCATAAATGGTTTAGAATTGCCCAGCAATGCACTGAAATGTCTAGAAACGGGCAAAACTTGGTTAGAAATGGACAAAGATGGCTTCGAAAGTGATAGAGATGGGCAAAAAAGCGTTAAAAATGGCAAAAGTTGGCTTCGAAAGCGATAGAGATGCGCAATAAAGGGTTATAAATGGACAAAGATGGCTTCAAAAGGGTGAGAAAACAGAAAATCTGGGTTAGAAATCACGTAAGAGTGCTTGAAAAGTGTAGGAGGTGTGCAAAAACGAGTTAGAAAAGGGCGAAGATGGTTTAAAACGTCTTGGAGTTGTGCAAAAACTGGTTAGAAATGGCCAAATACGGCTTAAAAATGGTTAGAGATGTGCAGAAATTGGTTAGAAATGGCCAAAGATGTCTTCAAAAGGGTTAGAGGTGTGAAAAAATGGGTTAGAAATGGCCAAAGATGGCTTCAAAACAGATAGAGATGTGCAAAAAATGGTTAGAAATGGCCCAAGATGGCTTAAGAAGGGTAAAAGATGTGCAAAAACTGGTTTGAAATGGCGAAATTCGGATTCAAAAGGTTTAGAGATGTGCAAAAATGGGTTAGAAATGGCCAAAGTTGGCTTCAAAAGGGTTAGAGATTTGCAAAAATGGTGTAGAAATGGTCAAATTTGGCTTCAAAAGGGTTGGAGATGTGTAAAAATGGGTTAGAAATAGACAAATATGGCTTCAAAAGGGTAAGATATGCAAAAATGGGTTAGAAAGGGCCAAAGATGGATTAAAAAGTGTGAGAAAGGGGCAAAACTGCATAAGAGATGTGCAAAAAACGTTTAGAAAAGGCTAAAGATAGCTTAAAAAGGGGTACAGATGTGCAAAAATGGTTTAGAAGAGGACAAAAACAGCTTCAAAAAGGATAGAGTTGCACAAAAAATAGGTTAGAAAGGGACAAAAATGGCTTCAAAAGGGTTACAGATGTGCAAAAACAGGAACAGATGTGGAAAAATGGTTTAGAATTGGCCAGCAATGCAATGAAATGCCTAGAAACGGGCAAAACTAGGTTAGAAATGGCCATAGATGGCTTTTAAAATGCTAGAGATGAGCAAAAAAGGGTTAGAAATGGCCGAAGATGGCTTCAAAAGAAATGGAGATGTGCAAAAACTGGTTAGAAATGGCCAAAGATGGCTTAAGAAGGGTAAGAGATGTGCAAAAACTGGTTAGAAATGGGCAAAGTTGGCTTCAAAAGGGTTAGAGGTGTGCAAAAAAGGGTTAGAAATGGCCAAAGATGCCTTAAGAAGGGTAAGAGATGTGCAAAAACTGTTTTTAAATGGCCAAAGATGCCTTTAGAATGGTAAGAGATGAGCAAAAACTGGTTTGAAAATGCCAAAGAAGCCTTAAGAAGGGTAAGACATGTGCAAAAACTGGTTTGAAATGGCCAAAGATGGATTCAAAAGAGTTAGTGGTGTGCAAAAATAGGTTAGAAATAGCCAAAGATAGCTTAAGAATGGCAAGAGATGTGCAAAAAATGGGTTAGAAATGGACACAGTTGGATTCAAAAGGGTAAGAGATGTGCAAAAATTTGTTTGAAATGGCCATAGATGGATTAGAACCGTTTAGAGAAGTTCAAAAATAGGTTACAAAAGTCCAAATAATGATTCAAAAGGATTAGAGGTGTGCAAAAATAGGTAGAAATGGCCAAAGATGGCTTCAAAAGAGATAGAGATGTGCAAAAAAAGGTTAGAAAAGGCCAAAGATGACAAAAGAAATGTATGAGATGTGCAAAAATGGGTTTGAAATGGCCAAAGATGGCTTCAAAAGGGTGAAAAAACAGAAAATCTGGGTTAGAAATTGCCTAGGTGGGCTTGAAAAGTGTCAGAGGTGTGCAAAAACGGCTTAGAAATGGCCAAAGATAGCTTCTAAAGGGTTAGATAAAGCCACCAAAGATGGCTTAACAAGGGTAAGTGATGTGCAAAAATATATCTGTTGATGTGCAAAAAAATACTCTGGTTTCTCTTCAGACCGCATAAATCTTTCGCCTTTTACTAAAGATTTCCGTGGAGAAGAACAAGCACGAGTGTCGAGGTTTATTTTTTATTTTTGGGGGTTGGACTAGATGATCTTTTGAGGTCCCTTCCAACCCTTGGGATTCTGTGAAAAACGGGTTTGTAACGGCCAAAGATGGATTCAAAAGTTTAGAGTTGTGCAAAAACGGGTCAGAAATGGCCAAAAATGGCTTCAAAAGGGTTAGAGATGTGCAAAACAGGGAACAGATGTGCAAAAATGGTTTAGATTTGGACAGAAATGCACTGAAATATCTAGAAACGGGCAAAAATGGGTTAGAGAAGAGCAAAAAACGTTTAGAAATGGCTAAAGATAGCTTAAAAAGGAGTACAGATGAGCAAAAATGGTTTAGCTTCAAAAGGGTTAGAGATGTTCAAAAATGGTTTAGAAATGGCCAAAGGTGGCTTCAAGACAGATAGAGGTGTGCAAAAGTGGTATAGAAATGGCCAAAGATGGCTTCAAAATGATTAGAGATGTGCAAAAATGGATTAGAAATGGCCAAAGTTAGCTTCAAAAGGGTTAGATATGTGCAAAAATGGTTTAGGAATGCCCAAAGTTGGCTTAAAAGGGTTAGAGGTGTGCAAAAATAGGTTAGAAATGGCCAAAGGTGGCTTCAAGACAGATAGAGATGCGCAAAAGTGGTATAGAAATGGCCAAAGATGGCTTCAAAATGATTAGAGATGTGCAAAAATGGATTAGAAATGGCCAAAGTTAGCTTCAAAAGGGTTAGATATGTGCAAAAAATGTTTAGAAATGGCCAAAGATGGCTTGAAAAGGATTGGAGATGTGCAAAAATGAGTTAGATATGGACAAAGATGGCTTGAAAAGGGTGAAAAAACAGAAAATCTGGGTTAGAAATCGCCTAAGAGGGCTTGAAAAGTGTCAGAGGTGTGCAAAAACGGCTTAGAAATGGCCAAAGATAACTTCTAAAGGGTTAGATATGTGCAAAAATGGTTTAGGAATGCCCAAAGATGGCTTCAAAAGGGTTAGAGGTGTGCATAAATGGTTTATAAAATGCCAAATTTGGCTTCAACAGGGTTAGAGGTGTGCAAAAAAGGGTTTCAAATGGCCAAAGATGGCTTCAAAAGGGTAAGTGATGTGCAAAAATGGGTTAGAAATGGGAAAAGATGCCTTAAAATCGGTTAGAGACGTGCGAAAATGGGTTAGAAACAAAGATGGCTTAAAAAGGAATACAGATGTGCAAAAACTGGTTTGAAATGGCCAAACAGCTTCAAAAGGGTTCGAGGTGTGCAAAAATGGGTTAGAAATGCGCAAAGATGGCTCAAAAAGTGCTAGAGGTGTACAAAAATGGTTTAGAAATGGCCAAAGTTGGCTTCAAAAGGGTTAGAGATGTGCAAAAATGGGTAAAAAATGGCCAAAGTTGGCTTCAATAGGGTTAGAGATGTGCAAAAATGGTTTAGAAATGGCTAAAGGTAGCTTCAAAAGGGTCAGAGACGTGCAAAAATGGGTTAGAAATAAAGATGACCTAAAGAGGAGTACAGATGTGTAAAAAAACTGGTTTGAAATGGCCAAAGTTGGCTTCAAAAGAGATAGAGATGTGCAAAAAAGGGTTAGAAATGGCGAAAGTTGGCTTAAAAGGGTGAGATAACAGAAAATCTGGGTTAGAAATCGCCTAAGCGGGCTTGAAAACTGTAAGAGGTGTGCAAAAATGGGTTAGAAATGGCCAAAGATGGATTAAGAAAGGTTAGACATGCGCAAATATGGGTTAGAAAATGCTAAAGGTGGCTTCAAAAGGGTTAGAGGTGTGCAAAAATGGGTTTGAAATGGCCAAAGATGGCTCAAAAGGGTTAGAGGTGTGCAAAAACGGGTTAGAAATGGCCAAAGTTGGCTTAAAAGGGTTAGAGGTGTGCAAAAATAGGTTGGAAATGGCCAAAGGTGGCTTCAAGACAGATAGAGATGTGCAAAAGTGGTATAGAAATGGCCAAAGATGGCTTCAAAATGATTAGAGATGTGCAAAAATGGATTAGAAATGGCCAAAGTTAGCTTCAAAAGGGTTAGATATGTGCAAAAAATGTTTAGAAATGGCCAAAGATGGCTTGAAAAGGATTGGAGATGTGCAAAAATGAGTTAGATATGGACAAAGATGGCTTGAAAAGGGTGAAAAAACAGAAAATCTGGGTTAGAAATCGCCTAAGAGGGCTTGAAAAGTGTCAGAGGTGTGCAAAAACGGCTTAGAAATGGCCAAAGATAACTTCTAAAGGGTTAGATATGTGCAAAAATGGTTTAGGAATGCCCAAAGATGGCTTCAAAAGGGTTAGAGGTGTGCATAAATGGTTTATAAAATGCCAAATTTGGCTTCAACAGGGTTAGAGGTGTGCAAAAAAGGGTTTCAAATGGCCAAAGATGGCTTCAAAAGGGTTAGAGATGTGCAAAAATGGGTTAGAAATCGCCAAAGATGGCTTCAAAGGGGTTGGAGATGTGCAAAAAAGGGTTAGAATTTGCCTAGGAGTGCTTGAAAAGTGTAAGAGGAGTGCAAAAATGGTTTAGAAATGGCCGAAGATGTCTTCACAAGGGAATAGAGGTGTGCAAAGTGGGTTAGAAATAAAGATGACCTAGAAAGGAGTGCAGATGTGTAAAAAAACTGGTTTGAAATGTACAAAGTTGGCTTCAAAAGAGATAGAGATGTGCAAAAATGGGTTAGAAATGGCGAAAGTTGGCTTAAAAGGGTGAGATAACAGAAAATCTGGGTTAGAAATCGCCTAAGCGGGCTTGAAAACTGTAAGAGGTGTGCAAAAATGGGTTAGAAATGGCCAAAGATGGATTAAGAAGGGTTAGACATGCGCAAAAATGGGTTAGAAAATGCTAAAGGTGGCTTAAAAAGGGTTAGAGGTGTGCAAAAATGAGTTTGAAATGGCCAAAGATGGCTCAAAAGGGTTAGAGGTGTGCAAAAATGGGTTAGAAATGCGCAAAGATGGCTCAGAAAGTGCTAGAGGTGTACAAAAATGGTTTAGAAATGGCCAAAGTTGGCTTCAAAAGGGTTAGAGATGTGCAAAAATGGGTAAAAAATGGCCAAAGTTGGCTTCAATAGGGTTAGAGATGTGCAAAAATGGTTTAGAAATGGCTAAAGGTAGCTTCAAAAGGGTTAGAGACGTGCAAAAATGGGTTAGAATTAAAGATGACCTAAAGAGGAGTACAGATGTGTAAAAAAACTGGTTTGAAATGGCCAAAGTTGGCTTCAAAAGAGATAGAGATGTGCAAAAAAGGGTTAGAAATGGCGAAAGTTGGCTTAAAAGGGTGAGATAACAGAAAATCTGGGTTAGAAATCGCCTAAGCGGGCTTGAAAACTGTAAGAGGTGTGCAAAAATGGGTTAGAAATGGCCAAAGATGGATTAAGAAGGGTTAGACATGCGCAAATATGGGTTGGAAAATGCTAAAGGTGGCTTCAAAAGGGTTAGAGGTGTGCAAAAATGGGTTTGAAATGGCCAAAGATGGCTCAAAAGGGTTAGAGGTGTGCAAAAACTGGTTAGAAATGGCCAAAGTTGGCTTAAAAGGGTTAGAGGTGTGCAAAAATAGGTTAGAAATGGCCAAAGGTGGCTTCAAGACAGATAGACATGCGCAAAAGTGGTATAGAAATGGCCAAAGATGGCTTCAAAATGATTAGAGATGTGCAAAAATGGATTAGAAATGGCCAAAGTTAGCTTCAAAAGGGTTAGATATGTGCAAAAAATGTTTAGAAATGGCCAAAGATGGCTTGAAAAGGATTGGAGATGTGCAAAAATGAGTTAGATATGGACAAAGATGGCTTGAAAAGGGTGAAAAAACAGAAAATCTGGGTTAGAAATCGCCTAAGAGGGCTTGAAAAGTGTCAGAGGTGTGCAAAAACGGCTTAGAAATGGCCAAAGATAACTTCTAAAGGGTTAGATATGTGCAAAAATGGTTTAGGAATGCCCAAAGATGGCTTCAAAAGGGTTAGAGGTGTGCATAAATGGTTTATAAAATGCCAAATTTGGCTTCAACAGGGTTAGAGGTGTGCAAAAAAGGGTTTCAAATGGCCAAAGATGGCTTCAAAAGGGTTAGAGATGTGCAAAAATGGGTTAGAAATCGCCAAAGATGGCTTCAAAGGGGTTGGAGATGTGCAAAAAAGGGTTAGAATTTGCCTAGGAGTGCTTGAAAAGTGTAAGAGGAGTGCAAAAATGGTTTAGAAATGGCCGAAGATGTCTTCACAAGGGAATAGAGGTGTGCAAAGTGGGTTAGAAATAAAGATGACCTAGAAAGGAGTGCAGATGTGTAAAAAAACTGGTTTGAAATGTACAAAGACTGCTTCAAAAGGGTAAGCGATGTGCAAAAAAGGGTTAGAAATGGGAAAAGATGCCTTAAAATCGGTTAGAGACGTGCGAAAATGGGTTAGAAACAAAGATGGCTTAAAAAGGAATACAGATGTGCAAAACCTGGTTTGAAATGGCCAAACAGCTTCAAAAGGGTTCGAGGTGTGCAAAAATGGGTTAGAAATGCGCAAAGATGGCTCAAAAAGTGTTAGAGGTGTACAAAAATGGTTTAGAAATGGCCAAAGTTGGCTTCAAAAGGGTTAGAGATGTGCAAAAATGGGTAAAAAATGGCCAAAGTTGGCTTCAATAGGGTTAGAGGTGTGCAAAAATGGTTTAGAAATGGCTAAAGGTAGCTTCAAAAGGGTTAGAGACGCGCAAAAATGGGTTAGAAATAAAGATGACCTAAAGAGGAGTACAGATGTGTAAAAAAACTGGTTTGAAATGGCCAAAGTTGGCTTCAAAAGAGATAGAGATGTGCAAAAAAGGGTTAGAAATGGCGAAAGTTGGCTTAAAAGGGTGAGATAACAGAAAATCTGGGTTAGAAATCGCCTAAGCGGGCTTGAAAACTGTAAGAGGTGTGCAAAAATGGGTTAGAAATGGCCAAAGATGGATTAAGAAGGGTTAGACATGCGCAAAAATGGGTTAGAAAATGCTAAAGGTGGCTTCAAAAGGGTTAGAGGTGTGCAAAAATGGGTTTGAAATGGCCAAAGATGGCTCAAAAGGGTTAGAGGTGTGCAAAAACGGGTTAGAAATGGCCAAAGTTGGCTTAAAAGGGTTAGAGGTGTGCAAAAATAGGTTAGAAATGGCCAAAGGTGGCTTCAAGACAGATAGAGATGTGCAAAAGTGGTATAGAAATGGCCAAAGATGGCTTCAAAATGATTAGAGATGTGCAAAAATGGATTAGAAATGGCCAAAGTTAGCTTCAAAAGGGTTAGATATGTGCAAAAAATGTTTAGAAATGGCCAAAGATGGCTTGAAAAGGATTGGAGATGTGCAAAAATGAGTTAGATATGGACAAAGATGGCTTGAAAAGGGTGAAAAAACAGAAAATCTGGGTTAGAAATCGCCTAAGAGGGCTTGAAAAGTGTCAGAGGTGTGCAAAAACGGCTTAGAAATGGCCAAAGATAACTTCTAAAGGGTTAGATATGTGCAAAAATGGTTTAGGAATGCCCAAAGATGGCTTCAAAAGGGTTAGAGGTGTGCATAAATGGTTTATAAAATGCCAAATTTGGCTTCAACAGGGCTAGAGGTGTGCAAAAAAGGGTTTCAAATGGCCAAAGATGGCTTCAAAAGGGTTAGAGATGTGCAAAAATGGGTTAGAAATGGCCAAAAATGTCATCAAAAGGGTTAGAGATGTGCAAAAACGGGAACAGATGTGCAAAAATGGTTTAGAATTGGCCAGAAATGCACTGAAATGTCTAGAAACGGGCAAAAAAAAGTTAGAAATGGCCAAAGACGGCTTATGAAATCGTAGAGATGTGCAAAAATGATTAAAAATGGCCAAAGATGGCTTTGAAAGCGATAGAGATGTGCAAATAAGGGATATAAATAGTGAAATTTGGCTTCAAAAGAGATAGAGATGTGCAAAAAAGGGTTAGAAATGGCCAAAGATGGCTTCGAAAGGGTGAGAAAACCGAAAATCTGAGTTAGAAAATGCCTAAGAGGGCTTGAAAAGTGTAAGAGGTGTGCAAAAACGGGTTGGAAATGGACAAAGATGTCTACACAAGTGTTAGAGGTGTGCAAAAACTGGTTAGAAATGGCCAAAGTTGGCTTAAAAGGGTTAGAGGTGTGCAAAAATGGGTTAGAAATTGCCAAAGATAGCTTCAAAAGGGTTAGAGATGTTCAAAAATGGTTTAGAAATGGCCAAAGGTGGCTTCAAGACAGATAGAGATGTGCAAAAGTGGTATAGAAATGGCCAAAGATGGCTTCAAAATGATTAGAGATGTGCAAAAATGGATTAGAAATGGCCAAAGTTAGCTTCAAAAGGGTTAGATATGTGCAAAAAATGTTTAGAAATGGCCAAAGATGGCTTGAAAAGGATTGGAGATGTGCAAAAATGAGTCAGATATGGACAAAGATGGCTTGAAAAGGGTGAAAAATCAGAAAATCTGGGTTAGAAATCGCCTAAGAGGGCTTGAAAAGTGTCAGAGGTGTGCAAAAACGGCTTAGAAATGGCCAAAGATAACTTCTAAAGGGTTAGATATGTGCAAAAATGGTTTAGGAATGCCCAAAGATGGCTTCAAAAGGGTTAGAGGTGTGCATAAATGGTTTATAAAATGCCAAATTTGGCTTCAACAGGGTTAGAGGTGTGCAAAAAAGGGTTTCAAATGGCCAAAGATGGCTTCAAAAGGGTTAGAGATGTGCAAAAATGGGTTAGAAATGGCCAAAAATGTCATCAAAAGGGTTAGAGATGTGCAAAAACGGGAACAGATGTGCAAAAATGGTTTAGAATTGGCCAGAAATGCACTGAAATGTCTAGAAACGGGCAAAAAAAAGTTAGAAATGGCCAAAGACGGCTTATGAAATCGTAGAGATGTGCAAAAATGATTAAAAATGGCCAAAGATGGCTTTGAAAGCGATAGAGATGTGCAAATAAGGGATATAAATAGTGAAATTTGGCTTCAAAAGAGATAGAGATGTGCAAAAAAGGGTTAGAAATGGCCAAAGATGGCTTCGAAAGGGTGAGAAAACCGAAAATCTGAGTTAGAAAATGCCTAAGAGGGCTTGAAAAGTGTAAGAGGTGTGCAAAAACGGGTTGGAAATGGACAAAGATGTCTACACAAGTGTTAGAGGTGTGCAAAAACTGGTTAGAAATGGCCAAAGTTGGCTTAAAAGGGTTAGAGGTGTGCAAAAATGGGTTAGAAATTGCCAAAGATAGCTTCAAAAGGGTTCGAGATGTTCAAAAATGGTTTAGAAATGGCCAAAGGTGGCTTCAAGACAGATAGAGATGTGCAAAAGTGGTATAGAAATGGCCAAAGATGGCTTCAAAATGATTAGAGATGTGCAAAAATGGATTAGAAATGGCCAAAGTTAGCTTCAAAAGGGTTAGATATGTGCAAAAAATGTTTAGAAATGGCCAAAGATGGCTTGAAAAGGATTGGAGATGTGCAAAAATGAGTTAGATATGGACAAAGATGGCTTGAAAAGGGTGAAAAAACAGAAAATCTGGGTTAGAAATCGCCTAAGAGGGCTTGAAAAGTGTCAGAGGTGTGCAAAAACGGCTTAGAAATGGCCAAAGATAGCTTCTAAAGGGTTAGATAAAGCCACCAAAGATGGCTTAACAAGGGTAAGTGATGTGCAAAAATATATCTGTTGATGTGCAAAAAAATACTCTGGTTTCTCTTCAGACCGCATAAATCTTTCGCCTTTTACTAAAGATTTCCGTGGAGAAGAACAAGCACGAGTGTCGAGGTTTATTTTTTATTTTTGGGGGTTGGACTAGATGATCTTTTGAGGTCCCTTCCAACCCTTGGGATTCTGTGAAAAACGGGTTTGTAACGGCCAAAGATGGATTCAAAAGTTTAGAGTTGTGCAAAAACGGGTCAGAAATGGCCAAAAATGGCTTCAAAAGGGTTAGAGATGTGCAAAACAGGGAACAGATGTGCAAAAATGGTTTAGATTTGGACAGAAATGCACTGAAATATCTAGAAACGGGCAAAAATGGGTTAGAGAAGAGCAAAAAACGTTTAGAAATGGCTAAAGATAGCTTAAAAAGGAGTACAGATGAGCAAAAATGGTTTAGCTTCAAAAGGGTTAGAGATGTTCAAAAATGGTTTAGAAATGGCCAAAGGTGGCTTCAAGACAGATAGAGGTGTGCAAAAGTGGTATAGAAATGGCCAAAGATGGCTTCAAAATGATTAGAGATGTGCAAAAATGGATTAGAAATGGCCAAAGTTAGCTTCAAAAGGGTTAGATATGTGCAAAAAATGTTTAGAAATGGCCAAAGATGGCTTGAAAAGGATTGGAGATGTGCAAAAATGAGTTAGATATGGACAAAGATGGCTTGAAAAGGGTGAAAAAACAGAAAATCTGGGTTAGAAATCGCCTAAGAGGGCTTGAAAAGTGTCAGAGGTGTGCAAAAACGGCTTAGAAATGGCCAAAGATAACTTCTAAAGGGTTAGATATGTGCAAAAATGGTTTAGGAATGCCCAAAGATGGCTTCAAAAGGGTTAGAGGTGTGCATAAATGGTTTATAAAATGCCAAATTTGGCTTCAACAGGGTTAGAGGTGTGCAAAAAAGGGTTTCAAATGGCCAAAGATGGCTTCAAAAGGGTTAGAGATGTGCAAAAATGGGTTAGAAATCGCCAAAGATGGCTTCAAAGGGGTTGGAGATGTGCAAAAAAGGGTTAGAATTTGCCTAGGAGTGCTTGAAAAGTGTAAGAGGAGTGCAAAAATGGTTTAGAAATGGCCGAAGATGTCTTCACAAGGGAATAGAGGTGTGCAAAGTGGGTTAGAAATAAAGATGACCTAGAAAGGAGTGCAGATGTGTAAAAAAACTGGTTTGAAATGTACAAAGACTGCTTCAAAAGGGTAAGCGATGTGCAAAAATGGGTTAGAAATGGGAAAAGATGCCTTAAAATCGGTTAGAGACGTGCGAAAATGGGTTAGAAACAAAGATGGCTTAAAAAGGAATACAGATGTGCAAAACCTGGTTTGAAATGGCCAAACAGCTTCAAAAGGGTTCGAGGTGTGCAAAAATGGGTTAGAAACGCGCAAAGATGGCTCAAAAAGTGTTAGAGGTGTACAAAAATGGTTTAGAAATGGCCAAAGTTGGCTTCAAAAGGGTTAGAGATGTGCAAAAATGGGTAAAAAATGGCCAAAGTTGGCTTCAATAGGGTTAGAGGTGTGCAAAAATGGTTTAGAAATGGCCAAAGGTAGCTTCAGAAGGGTTAGAGACGTGCAAAAATGGGTTAGAAATAAAGATGACCTAAAGAGGAGTACAGATGTGTAAAAAAACTGGTTTGAAATGGCCAAAGTTGGCTTCAAAAGAGATAGAGATGTGCAAAAAAGGGTTAGAAATGGCGAAAGTTGGCTTAAAAGGGTGAGATAACAGAAAATCTGGGTTAGAAATCGCCTAAGCGGGCTTGAAAACTGTAAGAGGTGTGCAAAAATGGGTTAGAAATGGCCAAAGATGGATTAAGAAGGGTTAGACATGCGCAAAAATGGGTTAGAAAATGCTAAAGGTGGCTTCAAAAGGGTTAGAGGTGTGCAAAAATGGGTTTGAAATGGCCAAAGATGGCTCAAAAGGGTTAGAGGTGTGCAAAAACGGGTTAGAAATGGCCAAAGTTGGCTTAAAAGGGTTAGAGGTGTGCAAAAATAGGTTAGAAATGGCCAAAGGTGGCTTCAAGACAGATAGAGATGTGCAAAAGTGGTATAGAAATGGCCAAAGATGGCTTCAAAATGATTAGAGATGTGCAAAAATGGATTAGAAATGGCCAAAGTTAGCTTCAAAAGGGTTAGATATGTGCAAAAAATGTTTAGAAATGGCCAAAGATGGCTTGAAAAGGATTGGAGATGTGCAAAAATGAGTTAGATATGGACAAAGATGGCTTGAAAAGGGTGAAAAAACAGAAAATCTGGGTTAGAAATCGCCTAAGAGGGCTTGAAAAGTGTCAGAGGTGTGCAAAAACGGCTTAGAAATGGCCAAAGATAACTTCTAAAGGGTTAGATATGTGCAAAAATGGCTTAGGAATGCCCAAAGATGGCTTCAAAAGGGTTAGAGGTGTGCATAAATGGTGTATAAAATGCCAAATTTGGCTTCAACAGGGTTAGAGGTGTGCAAAAAAGGGTTTCAAATGGCCAAAGATGGCTTCAAAAGGGTAAGTGATGTGCAAAAATGGGTTAGAAATGGGAAAAGATGCCTTAAAATCGGTTAGAGACGTGCGAAAATGGGTTAGAAACAAAGATGGCTTAAAAAGGAATACAGATGTGCAAAAACTGGTTTGAAATGGCCAAACAGCTTCAAAAGGGTTCGAGGTGTGCAAAAATGGGTTAGAAATGCGCAAAGATGGCTCAAAAAGTGCTAGAGGTGTACAAAAATGGTTTAGAAATGGCCAAAGTTGGCTTCAAAAGGGTTAGAGATGTGCAAAAATGGGTAAAAAATGGCCAAAGTTGGCTTCAATAGGGTTAGAGATGTGCAAAAATGGTTTAGAAATGGCTAAAGGTAGCTTCAAAAGGGTCAGAGACGTGCAAAAATGGGTTAGAAATAAAGATGACCTAAAGAGGAGTACAGATGTGTAAAAAAACTGGTTTGAAATGGCCAAAGTTGGCTTCAAAAGAGATAGAGATGTGCAAAAAAGGGTTAGAAATGGCGAAAGTTGGCTTAAAAGGGTGAGATAACAGAAAATCTGGGTTAGAAATCGCCTAAGCGGGCTTGAAAACTGTAAGAGGTGTGCAAAAATGGGTTAGAAATGGCCAAAGATGGATTAAGAAGGGTTAGACATGCGCAAATATGGGTTAGAAAATGCTAAAGGTGGCTTCAAAAGGGTTAGAGGTGTGCAAAAATGGGTTTGAAATGGCCAAAGATGGCTCAAAAGGGTTAGAGGTGTGCAAAAATGGGTTAGAAATGGCCAAAGTTGGCTTAAAAGGGTTAGAGGTGTGCAAAAATAGGTTAGAAATGGCCAAAGGTGGCTTCAAGACAGATAGAGATGTGCAAAAGTGGTATAGAAATGGCCAAAGATGGCTTCAAAATGATTAGAGATGTGCAAAAATGGATTAGAAATGGCCAAAGTTAGCTTCAAAAGGGTTAGATATGTGCAAAAAATGTTTAGAAATGGCCAAAGATGGCTTGAAAAGGATTGGAGATGTGCAAAAATGAGTTAGATATGGACAAAGATGGCTTGAAAAGGGTGAAAAAACAGAAAATCTGGGTTAGAAATCGCCTAAGAGGGCTTGAAAAGTGTCAGAGGTGTGCAAAAACGGCTTAGAAATGGCCAAAGATAACTTCTAAAGGGTTAGATATGTGCAAAAATGGTTTAGGAATGCCCAAAGATGGCTTCAAAAGGGTTAGAGGTGTGCATAAGTGGTTTATAAAATGCCAAATTTGGCTTCAACAGGGTTAGAGGTGTGCAAAAAAAGGTTTCAAATGGCCAGAGATGGCTTCAAAAGGGTTAGAGATGTGCAAAAATGGGTTAGAAATGGCCAAAAATGTCATCAAAAGGGTTAGAGATGTGCAAAAACGGGAACAGATGTGCAAAAATGGTTTAGAATTGGCCAGAAATGCACTGAAATGTCTAGAAACGGGCAAAAAAAAGTTAGAAATGGCCAAAGACGGCTTATGAAATCATAGAGATGTGCAAAAATGATTAAAAATGGCCAAAGATGGCTTTGAAAGCGATAGAGATGTGCAAATAAGGGATATAAATAGTGAAATTTGGCTTCAAAAGAGATAGAGATGTGCAAAAAAGGGTTAGAAATGGCCAAAGATGGCTTCGAAAGGGTTAGAGGTGTGCATAAGTGGTTTATAAAATGCCAAATTTGGCTTCAACAGGGTTAGAGGTGTGCAAAAAAAGGTTTCAAATGGCCAGAGATGGCTTCAAAAGGGTTAGAGATGTGCAAAAATGGGTTAGAAATGGCCAAAAATGTCATCAAAAGGGTTAGAGATGTGCAAAAACGGGAACAGATGTGCAAAAATGGTTTAGAATTGGCCAGAAATGCACTGAAATGTCTAGAAACGGGCAAAAAAAAGTTAGAAATGGCCAAAGACGGCTTATGAAATCATAGAGATGTGCAAAAATGATTAAAAATGGCCAAAGATGGCTTTGAAAGCGATAGAGATGTGCAAATAAGGGATATAAATAGTGAAATTTGGCTTCAAAAGAGATAGAGATGTGCAAAAAAGGGTTAGAAATGGCCAAAGATGGCTTCGAAAGGGTGAGAAAACCGAAAATCTGAGTTAGAAAATGCCTAAGAGGGCTTGAAAAGTGTAAGAGGTGTGCAAAAACGGGTTGGAAATGGACAAAGATGTCTACACAAGTGTTAGAGGTGTGCAAAAACTGGTTAGAAATGGCCAAAGTTGGCTTAAAAGGGTTAGAGGTGTGCAAAAATGGGTTAGAAATTGCCAAAGATAGCTTCAAAAGGGTTAGAGATGTTCAAAAATGGTTTAGAAATGGCCAAAGGTGGCTTCAAGACAGATAGAGATGTGCAAAAGTGGTATAGAAATGGCCAAAGATGGCTTCAAAATGATTAGAGATGTGCAAAAATGGATTAGAAATGGCCAAAGTTAGCTTCAAAAGGGTTAGATATGTGCAAAAAATGTTTAGAAATGGCCAAAGATGGCTTGAAAAGGATTGGAGATGTGCAAAAATGAGTCAGATATGGACAAAGATGGCTTGAAAAGGGTGAAAAAACAGAAAATCTGGGTTAGAAATCGCCTAAGAGGGCTTGAAAAGTGTCAGAGGTGTGCAAAAACGGCTTAGAAATGGCCAAAGATAACTTCTAAAGGGTTAGATATGTGCAAAAATGGTTTAGGAATGCCCAAAGATGGCTTCAAAAGGGTTAGAGGTGTGCATAAATGGTTTATAAAATGCCAAATTTGGCTTCAACAGGGTTAGAGGTGTGCAAAAAAGGGTTTCAAATGGCCAAAGATGGCTTCAAAAGGGTTAGAGATGTGCAAAAATGGGTTAGAAATGGCCAAAAATGTCATCAAAAGGGTTAGAGATGTGCAAAAACGGGAACAGATGTGCAAAAATGGTTTAGAATTGGCCAGAAATGCACTGAAATGTCTAGAAACGGGCAAAAAAAAGTTAGAAATGGCCAAAGACGGCTTATGAAATCGTAGAGATGTGCAAAAATGATTAAAAATGGCCAAAGATGGCTTTGAAAGCGATAGAGATGTGCAAATAAGGGATATAAATAGTGAAATTTGGCTTCAAAAGAGATAGAGATGTGCAAAAAAGGGTTAGAAATGGCCAAAGATGGCTTCGAAAGGGTGAGAAAACCGAAAATCTGAGTTAGAAAATGCCTAAGAGGGCTTGAAAAGTGTAAGAGGTGTGCAAAAACGGGTTGGAAATGGACAAAGATGTCTACACAAGTGTTAGAGGTGTGCAAAAACTGGTTAGAAATGGCCAAAGTTGGCTTAAAAGGGTTAGAGGTGTGCAAAAATGGGTTAGAAATTGCCAAAGATAGCTTCAAAAGGGTTCGAGATGTTCAAAAATGGTTTAGAAATGGCCAAAGGTGGCTTCAAGACAGATAGAGATGTGCAAAAGTGGTATAGAAATGGCCAAAGATGGCTTCAAAATGATTAGAGATGTGCAAAAATGGATTAGAAATGGCCAAAGTTAGCTTCAAAAGGGTTAGATATGTGCAAAAAATGTTTAGAAATGGCCAAAGATGGCTTGAAAAGGATTGGAGATGTGCAAAAATGAGTTAGATATGGACAAAGATGGCTTGAAAAGGGTGAAAAAACAGAAAATCTGGGTTAGAAATCGCCTAAGAGGGCTTGAAAAGTGTCAGAGGTGTGCAAAAACGGCTTAGAAATGGCCAAAGATAGCTTCTAAAGGGTTAGATAAAGCCACCAAAGATGGCTTAACAAGGGTAAGTGATGTGCAAAAATATATCTGTTGATGTGCAAAAAAATACTCTGGTTTCTCTTCAGACCGCATAAATCTTTCGCCTTTTACTAAAGATTTCCGTGGAGAAGAACAAGCACGAGTGTCGAGGTTTATTTTTTATTTTTGGGGGTTGGACTAGATGATCTTTTGAGGTCCCTTCCAACCCTTGGGATTCTGTGAAAAACGGGTTTGTAACGGCCAAAGATGGATTCAAAAGTTTAGAGTTGTGCAAAAACGGGTCAGAAATGGCCAAAAATGGCTTCAAAAGGGTTAGAGATGTGCAAAACAGGGAACAGATGTGCAAAAATGGTTTAGATTTGGACAGAAATGCACTGAAATATCTAGAAACGGGCAAAAATGGGTTAGAGAAGAGCAAAAAACGTTTAGAAATGGCTAAAGATAGCTTAAAAAGGAGTACAGATGAGCAAAAATGGTTTAGCTTCAAAAGGGTTAGAGATGTTCAAAAATGGTTTAGAAATGGCCAAAGGTGGCTTCAAGACAGATAGAGGTGTGCAAAAGTGGTATAGAAATGGCCAAAGATGGCTTCAAAATGATTAGAGATGTGCAAAAATGGATTAGAAATGGCCAAAGTTAGCTTCAAAAGGGTTAGATATGTGCAAAAAATGTTTAGAAATGGCCAAAGATGGCTTGAAAAGGATTGGAGATGTGCAAAAATGAGTTAGATATGGACAAAGATGGCTTGAAAAGGGTGAAAAAACAGAAAATCTGGGTTAGAAATCGCCTAAGAGGGCTTGAAAAGTGTCAGAGGTGTGCAAAAACGGCTTAGAAATGGCCAAAGATAACTTCTAAAGGGTTAGATATGTGCAAAAATGGTTTAGGAATGCCCAAAGATGGCTTCAAAAGGGTTAGAGGTGTGCATAAATGGTTTATAAAATGCCAAATTTGGCTTCAACAGGGTTAGAGGTGTGCAAAAAAGGGTTTCAAATGGCCAAAGATGGCTTCAAAAGGGTTAGAGATGTGCAAAAATGGGTTAGAAATCGCCAAAGATGGCTTCAAAGGGGTTGGAGATGTGCAAAAATGGGTTAGAATTTGCCTAGGAGTGCTTGAAAAGTGTAAGAGGAGTGCAAAAATGGTTTAGAAATGGCCGAAGATGTCTTCACAAGGGAATAGAGGTGTGCAAAGTGGGTTAGAAATAAAGATGACCTAGAAAGGAGTGCAGATGTGTAAAAAAACTGGTTTGAAATGTACAAAGACTGCTTCAAAAGGGTAAGCGATGTGCAAAAATGGGTTAGAAATGGGAAAAGATGCCTTAAAATCGGTTAGAGACGTGCGAAAATGGGTTAGAAACAAAGATGGCTTAAAAAGGAATACAGATGTGCAAAACCTGGATTGAAATGGCCAAACAGCTTCAAAAGGGTTCGAGGTGTGCAAAAATGGGTTAGAAACGTGCAAAGATGGCTCAAAAAGTGTTAGAGGTGTACAAAAATGGTTTAGAAATGGCCAAAGTTGGCTTCAAAAGGGTTAGAGATGTGCAAAAATGGGTAAAAAATGGCCAAAGTTGGCTTCAATAGGGTTAGAGGTGTGCAAAAATGGTTTAGAAATGGCCAAAGGTAGCTTCAGAAGGGTTAGAGACGTGCAAAAATGGGTTAGAAATAAAGATGACCTAAAGAGGAGTACAGATGTGTAAAAAAACTGGTTTGAAATGGCCAAAGTTGGCTTCAAAAGAGATAGAGATGTGCAAAAAAGGGTTAGAAATGGCGAAAGTTGGCTTAAAAGGGTGAGATAACAGAAAATCTGGGTTAGAAATCGCCTAAGCGGGCTTGAAAACTGTAAGAGGTGTGCAAAAATGGGTTAGAAATGGCCAAAGATGGATTAAGAAGGGTTAGACATGCGCAAAAATGGGTTAGAAAATGCTAAAGGTGGCTTCAAAAGGGTTAGAGGTGTGCAAAAATGGGTTTGAAATGGCCAAAGTTGGCTTAAAAGGGTTAGAGGTGTGCAAAAATGGGTTAGAAATGGCCAAAGGTGGCTTCAAGACAGATAGAGATGTGCAAAAGTGGTATAGAAATGGCCAAAGATGGCTTCAAAATGATTAGAGATGTGCAAAAATGGATTAGAAATGGCCAAAGTTAGCTTCAAAAGGGTTAGATATGTGCAAAAAATGTTTAGAAATGGCCAAAGATGGCTTGAAAAGGATTGGAGATGTGCAAAAATGAGTTAGATATGGACAAAGATGGCTTGAAAAGGGTGAAAAAACAGAAAATCTGGGTTAGAAATCGCCTAAGAGGGCTTGAAAAGTGTCAGAGGTGTGCAAAAACGGCTTAGAAATGGCCAAAGATAACTTCTAAAGGGTTAGATATGTGCAAAAATGGTTTAGGAATGCCCAAAGATGGCTTCAAAAGGGTTAGAGGTGTGCATAAATGGTTTATAAAATGCCAAATTTGGCTTCAACAGGGTTAGAGGTGTGCAAAAAAGGGTTTCAAATGGCCAAAGATGGCTTCAAAAGGGTTAGAGATGTGCAAAAATGGGTTAGAAATGGCCAAAAATGTCATCAAAAGGGTTAGAGATGTGCAAAAACGGGAACAGATGTGCAAAAATGGTTTAGAATTGGCCAGAAATGCACTGAAATGTCTAGAAACGGGCAAAAAAAAGTTAGAAATGGCCAAAGACGGCTTATGAAATCGTAGAGATGTGCAAAAATGATTAAAAATGGCCAAAGATGGCTTTGAAAGCGATAGAGATGTGCAAATAAGGGATATAAATAGTGAAATTTGGCTTCAAAAGAGATAGAGATGTGCAAAAAAGGGTTAGAAATGGCCAAAGATGGCTTCGAAAGGGTGAGAAAACCGAAAATCTGAGTTAGAAAATGCCTAAGAGGGCTTGAAAAGTGTAAGAGGTGTGCAAAAACGGGTTGGAAATGGACAAAGATGTCTACACAAGTGTTAGAGGTGTGCAAAAACTGGTTAGAAATGGCCAAAGTTGGCTTAAAAGGGTTAGAGGTGTGCAAAAATGGGTTAGAAATTGCCAAAGATAGCTTCAAAAGGGTTCGAGATGTTCAAAAATGGTTTAGAAATGGCCAAAGGTGGCTTCAAGACAGATAGAGATGTGCAAAAGTGGTATAGAAATGGCCAAAGATGGCTTCAAAATGATTAGAGATGTGCAAAAATGGATTAGAAATGGCCAAAGTTAGCTTCAAAAGGGTTAGATATGTGCAAAAAATGTTTAGAAATGGCCAAAGATGGCTTGAAAAGGATTGGAGACGTGCAAAAATGAGTTAGATATGGACAAAGATGGCTTGAAAAGGGTGAAAAAACAGAAAATCTGGGTTAGAAATCGCCTAAGAGGGCTTGAAAAGTGTCAGAGGTGTGCAAAAACGGCTTAGAAATGGCCAAAGATAACTTCTAAAGGGTTAGATATGTGCAAAAATGGTTTAGGAATGCCCAAAGATGGCTTCAAAAGGGTTAGAGGTGTGCATAAATGGTTTATAAAATGCCAAATTTGGCTTCAACAGGGTTAGAGGTGTGCAAAAAAGGGTTTCAAATGGCCAAAGATGGCTTCAAAAGGGTAAGTGATGTGCAAAAATGGGTTAGAAATGGGAAAAGATGCCTTAAAATCGGTTAGAGACGTGCGAAAATGGGTTAGAAACAAAGATGGCTTAAAAAGGAATACAGATGTGCAAAAACTGGTTTGAAATGGCCAAACAGCTTCAAAAGGGTTCGAGGTGTGCAAAAATGGGTTAGAAACGCGCAAAGATGGCTCAAAAAGTGCTAGAGGTGTACAAAAATGGTTTAGAAATGGCCAAAGTTGGCTTCAAAAGGGTTAGAGATGTGCAAAAATGGGTAAAAAATGGCCAAAGTTGGCTTCAATAGGGTTAGAGATGTGCAAAAATGGTTTAGAAATGGCTAAAGGTAGCTTCAAAAGGGTCAGAGACGTGCAAAAATGGGTTAGAAATAAAGATGACCTAAAGAGGAGTACAGATGTGTAAAAAAACTGGTTTGAAATGGCCAAAGTTGGCTTCAAAAGAGATAGAGATGTGCAAAAAAGGGTTAGAAATGGCGAAAGTTGGCTTAAAAGGGTGAGATAACAGAAAATCTGGGTTAGAAATCGCCTAAGCGGGCTTGAAAACTGTAAGAGGTGTGCAAAAATGGGTTAGAAATGGCCAAAGATGGATTAAGAAGGGTTAGACATGCGCAAAAATGGGTTAGAAAATGCTAAAGGTGGCTTCAAAAGGGTTAGAGGTGTGCAAAAATGGGTTTGAAATGGCCAAAGATGGCTCAAAAGGGTTAGAGGTGTGCAAAAACGGGTTAGAAATGGCCAAAGTTGGCTTAAAAGGGTTAGAGGTGTGCAAAAATAGGTTAGAAATGGCCAAAGGTGGCTTCAAGACAGATAGAGATGCGCAAAAGTGGTATAGAAATGGCCAAAGATGGCTTCAAAATGATTAGAGATGTGCAAAAATGGATTAGAAATGGCCAAAGTTAGCTTCAAAAGGGTTAGATATGTGCAAAAAATGTTTAGAAATGGCCAAAGATGGCTTGAAAAGGATTGGAGATGTGCAAAAATGAGTTAGATATGGACAAAGATGGCTTGAAAAGGGTGAAAAAACAGAAAATCTGGGTTAGAAATCGCCTAAGAGGGCTTGAAAAGTGTCAGAGGTGTGCAAAAACGGCTTAGAAATGGCCAAAGATAACTTCTAAAGGGTTAGATATGTGCAAAAATGGTTTAGGAATGCCCAAAGATGGCTTCAAAAGGGTTAGAGGTGTGCATAAATGGTTTATAAAATGCCAAATTTGGCTTCAACAGGGTTAGAGGTGTGCAAAAAAGGGTTTCAAATGGCCAAAGATGGCTTCAAAAGGGTTAGAGATGTGCAAAAATGGGTTAGAAATGGCCAAAAATGTCATCAAAAGGGTTAGAGATGTGCAAAAACGGGAACAGATGTGCAAAAATGGTTTAGAATTGGCCAGAAATGCACTGAAATGTCTAGAAACGGGCAAAAAAAAGTTAGAAATGGCCAAAGACGGCTTATGAAATCGTAGAGATGTGCAAAAATGATTAAAAATGGCCAAAGATGGCTTTGAAAGCGATAGAGATGTGCAAATAAGGGATATAAATAGTGAAATTTGGCTTCAAAAGAGATAGAGATGTGCAAAAAAGGGTTAGAAATGGCCAAAGATGGCTTCGAAAGGGTGAGAAAACCGAAAATCTGAGTTAGAAAATGCCTAAGAGGGCTTGAAAAGTGTAAGAGGTGTGCAAAAACGGGTTGGAAATGGACAAAGATGTCTACACAAGTGTTAGAGGTGTGCAAAAACTGGTTAGAAATGGCCAAAGTTGGCTTAAAAGGGTTAGAGGTGTGCAAAAATGGGTTAGAAATTGCCAAAGATAGCTTCAAAAGGGTTCGAGATGTTCAAAAATGGTTTAGAAATGGCCAAAGGTGGCTTCAAGACAGATAGAGATGTGCAAAAGTGGTATAGAAATGGCCAAAGATGGCTTCAAAATGATTAGAGATGTGCAAAAATGGATTAGAAATGGCCAAAGTTAGCTTCAAAAGGGTTAGATATGTGCAAAAAATGTTTAGAAATGGCCAAAGATGGCTTGAAAAGGATTGGAGACGTGCAAAAATGAGTTAGATATGGACAAAGATGGCTTGAAAAGGGTGAAAAAACAGAAAATCTGGGTTAGAAATCGCCTAAGAGGGCTTGAAAAGTGTCAGAGGTGTGCAAAAACGGCTTAGAAATGGCCAAAGATAACTTCTAAAGGGTTAGATATGTGCAAAAATGGTTTAGGAATGCCCAAAGATGGCTTCAAAAGGGTTAGAGGTGTGCATAAATGGTTTATAAAATGCCAAATTTGGCTTCAACAGGGTTAGAGGTGTGCAAAAAAGGGTTTCAAATGGCCAAAGATGGCTTCAAAAGGGTAAGTGATGTGCAAAAATGGGTTAGAAATGGGAAAAGATGCCTTAAAATCGGTTAGAGACGTGCGAAAATGGGTTAGAAACAAAGATGGCTTAAAAAGGAATACAGATGTGCAAAAACTGGTTTGAAATGGCCAAACAGCTTCAAAAGGGTTCGAGGTGTGCAAAAATGGGTTAGAAACGCGCAAAGATGGCTCAAAAAGTGCTAGAGGTGTACAAAAATGGTTTAGAAATGGCCAAAGTTGGC
The DNA here is from genome assembly GCF_037157495.1 of Lathamus discolor. Classification (NCBI taxonomy): domain Eukaryota; kingdom Metazoa; phylum Chordata; class Aves; order Psittaciformes; family Psittacidae; genus Lathamus; species Lathamus discolor. The sequence goes on from NC_088908.1 coordinate 26,797,816, forward strand.
TTCAAAAGGGTTAGAGATGTGCAAAAATGGGTAAAAAATGGCCAAAGTTGGCTTCAATAGGGTTAGAGATGTGCAAAAATGGTTTAGAAATGGCTAAAGGTAGCTTCAAAAGGGTCAGAGACGTGCAAAAATGGGTTAGAAATAAAGATGACCTAAAGAGGAGTACAGATGTGTAAAAAAACTGGTTTGAAATGGCCAAAGTTGGCTTCAAAAGAGATAGAGATGTGCAAAAAAGGGTTAGAAATGGCGAAAGTTGGCTTAAAAGGGTGAGATAACAGAAAATCTGGGTTAGAAATCGCCTAAGCGGGCTTGAAAACTGTAAGAGGTGTGCAAAAATGGGTTAGAAATGGCCAAAGATGGATTAAGAAGGGTTAGACATGCGCAAAAATGGGTTAGAAAATGCTAAAGGTGGCTTCAAAAGGGTTAGAGGTGTGCAAAAATGGGTTTGAAATGGCCAAAGATGGCTCAAAAGGGTTAGAGGTGTGCAAAAACGGGTTAGAAATGGCCAAAGTTGGCTTAAAAGGGTTAGAGGTGTGCAAAAATAGGTTAGAAATGGCCAAAGGTGGCTTCAAGACAGATAGAGATGCGCAAAAGTGGTATAGAAATGGCCAAAGATGGCTTCAAAATGATTAGAGATGTGCAAAAATGGATTAGAAATGGCCAAAGTTAGCTTCAAAAGGGTTAGATATGTGCAAAAAATGTTTAGAAATGGCCAAAGATGGCTTGAAAAGGATTGGAGATGTGCAAAAATGAGTTAGATATGGACAAAGATGGCTTGAAAAGGGTGAAAAAACAGAAAATCTGGGTTAGAAATCGCCTAAGAGGGCTTGAAAAGTGTCAGAGGTGTGCAAAAACGGCTTAGAAATGGCCAAAGATAACTTCTAAAGGGTTAGATATGTGCAAAAATGGTTTAGGAATGCCCAAAGATGGCTTCAAAAGGGTTAGAGGTGTGCATAAATGGTTTATAAAATGCCAAATTTGGCTTCAACAGGGTTAGAGGTGTGCAAAAAAGGGTTTCAAATGGCCAAAGATGGCTTCAAAAGGGTTAGAGATGTGCAAAAATGGGTTAGAAATGGCCAAAAATGTCATCAAAAGGGTTAGAGATGTGCAAAAACGGGAACAGATGTGCAAAAATGGTTTAGAATTGGCCAGAAATGCACTGAAATGTCTAGAAACGGGCAAAAAAAAGTTAGAAATGGCCAAAGACGGCTTATGAAATCGTAGAGATGTGCAAAAATGATTAAAAATGGCCAAAGATGGCTTTGAAAGCGATAGAGATGTGCAAATAAGGGATATAAATAGTGAAATTTGGCTTCAAAAGAGATAGAGATGTGCAAAAAAGGGTTAGAAATGGCCAAAGATGGCTTCGAAAGGGTGAGAAAACCGAAAATCTGAGTTAGAAAATGCCTAAGAGGGCTTGAAAAGTGTAAGAGGTGTGCAAAAACGGGTTGGAAATGGACAAAGATGTCTACACAAGTGTTAGAGGTGTGCAAAAACTGGTTAGAAATGGCCAAAGTTGGCTTAAAAGGGTTAGAGGTGTGCAAAAATGGGTTAGAAATTGCCAAAGATAGCTTCAAAAGGGTTAGAGATGTTCAAAAATGGTTTAGAAATGGCCAAAGGTGGCTTCAAGACAGATAGAGATGTGCAAAAGTGGTATAGAAATGGCCAAAGATGGCTTCAAAATGATTAGAGATGTGCAAAAATGGATTAGAAATGGCCAAAGTTAGCTTCAAAAGGGTTAGATATGTGCAAAAAATGTTTAGAAATGGCCAAAGATGGCTTGAAAAGGATTGGAGATGTGCAAAAATGAGTTAGATATGGACAAAGATGGCTTGAAAAGGGTGAAAAAACAGAAAATCTGGGTTAGAAATCGCCTAAGAGGGCTTGAAAAGTGTCAGAGGTGTGCAAAAACGGCTTAGAAATGGCCAAAGATAGCTTCTAAAGGGTTAGATAAAGCCACCAAAGATGGCTTAACAAGGGTAAGTGATGTGCAAAAATATATCTGTTGATGTGCAAAAAAATACTCTGGTTTCTCTTCAGACCGCATAAATCTTTCGCCTTTTACTAAAGATTTCCGTGGAGAAGAACAAGCACGAGTGTCGAGGTTTATTTTTTATTTTTGGGGGTTGGACTAGATGATCTTTTGAGGTCCCTTCCAACCCTTGGGATTCTGTGAAAAACGGGTTTGTAACGGCCAAAGATGGATTCAAAAGTTTAGAGTTGTGCAAAAACGGGTCAGAAATGGCCAAAAATGGCTTCAAAAGGGTTAGAGATGTGCAAAACAGGGAACAGATGTGCAAAAATGGTTTAGATTTGGACAGAAATGCACTGAAATATCTAGAAACGGGCAAAAATGGGTTAGAGAAGAGCAAAAAACGTTTAGAAATGGCTAAAGATAGCTTAAAAAGGAGTACAGATGAGCAAAAATGGTTTAGCTTCAAAAGGGTTAGAGATGTTCAAAAATGGTTTAGAAATGGCCAAAGGTGGCTTCAAGACAGATAGAGGTGTGCAAAAGTGGTATAGAAATGGCCAAAGATGGCTTCAAAATGATTAGAGATGTGCAAAAATGGATTAGAAATGGCCAAAGTTAGCTTCAAAAGGGTTAGATATGTGCAAAAAATGTTTAGAAATGGCCAAAGATGGCTTGAAAAGGATTGGAGATGTGCAAAAATGAGTTAGATATGGACAAAGATGGCTTGAAAAGGGTGAAAAAACAGAAAATCTGGGTTAGAAATCGCCTAAGAGGGCTTGAAAAGTGTCAGAGGTGTGCAAAAACGGCTTAGAAATGGCCAAAGATAACTTCTAAAGGGTTAGATATGTGCAAAAATGGTTTAGGAATGCCCAAAGATGGCTTCAAAAGGGTTAGAGGTGTGCATAAATGGTTTATAAAATGCCAAATTTGGCTTCAACAGGGTTAGAGGTGTGCAAAAAAGGGTTTCAAATGGCCAAAGATGGCTTCAAAAGGGTTAGAGATGTGCAAAAATGGGTTAGAAATCGCCAAAGATGGCTTCAAAGGGGTTGGAGATGTGCAAAAAAGGGTTAGAATTTGCCTAGGAGTGCTTGAAAAGTGTAAGAGGAGTGCAAAAATGGTTTAGAAATGGCCGAAGATGTCTTCACAAGGGAATAGAGGTGTGCAAAGTGGGTTAGAAATAAAGATGACCTAGAAAGGAGTGCAGATGTGTAAAAAAACTGGTTTGAAATGTACAAAGACTGCTTCAAAAGGGTAAGCGATGTGCAAAAATGGGTTAGAAATGGGAAAAGATGCCTTAAAATCGGTTAGAGACGTGCGAAAATGGGTTAGAAACAAAGATGGCTTAAAAAGGAATACAGATGTGCAAAACCTGGTTTGAAATGGCCAAACAGCTTCAAAAGGGTTCGAGGTGTGCAAAAATGGGTTAGAAACGCGCAAAGATGGCTCAAAAAGTGTTAGAGGTGTACAAAAATGGTTTAGAAATGGCCAAAGTTGGCTTCAAAAGGGTTAGAGATGTGCAAAAATGGGTAAAAAATGGCCAAAGTTGGCTTCAATAGGGTTAGAGGTGTGCAAAAATGGTTTAGAAATGGCCAAAGGTAGCTTCAGAAGGGTTAGAGACGTGCAAAAATGGGTTAGAAATAAAGATGACCTAAAGAGGAGTACAGATGTGTAAAAAAACTGGTTTGAAATGGCCAAAGTTGGCTTCAAAAGAGATAGAGATGTGCAAAAAAGGGTTAGAAATGGCGAAAGTTGGCTTAAAAGGGTGAGATAACAGAAAATCTGGGTTAGAAATCGCCTAAGCGGGCTTGAAAACTGTAAGAGGTGTGCAAAAATGGGTTAGAAATGGCCAAAGATGGATTAAGAAGGGTTAGACATGCGCAAAAATGGGTTAGAAAATGCTAAAGGTGGCTTCAAAAGGGTTAGAGGTGTGCAAAAATGGGTTTGAAATGGCCAAAGATGGCTCAAAAGGGTTAGAGGTGTGCAAAAACGGGTTAGAAATGGCCAAAGTTGGCTTAAAAGGGTTAGAGGTGTGCAAAAATAGGTTAGAAATGGCCAAAGGTGGCTTCAAGACAGATAGAGATGCGCAAAAGTGGTATAGAAATGGCCAAAGATGGCTTCAAAATGATTAGAGATGTGCAAAAATGGATTAGAAATGGCCAAAGTTAGCTTCAAAAGGGTTAGATATGTGCAAAAAATGTTTAGAAATGGCCAAAGATGGCTTGAAAAGGATTGGAGATGTGCAAAAATGAGTTAGATATGGACAAAGATGGCTTGAAAAGGGTGAAAAAACAGAAAATCTGGGTTAGAAATCGCCTAAGAGGGCTTGAAAAGTGTCAGAGGTGTGCAAAAACGGCTTAGAAATGGCCAAAGATAACTTCTAAAGGGTTAGATATGTGCAAAAATGGTTTAGGAATGCCCAAAGATGGCTTCAAAAGGGTTAGAGGTGTGCATAAATGGTTTATAAAATGCCAAATTTGGCTTCAACAGGGTTAGAGGTGTGCAAAAAAGGGTTTCAAATGGCCAAAGATGGCTTCAAAAGGGTTAGAGATGTGCAAAAATGGGTTAGAAATCGCCAAAGATGGCTTCAAAGGGGTTGGAGATGTGCAAAAAAGGGTTAGAATTTGCCTAGGAGTGCTTGAAAAGTGTAAGAGGAGTGCAAAAATGGTTTAGAAATGGCCGAAGATGTCTTCACAAGGGAATAGAGGTGTGCAAAGTGGGTTAGAAATAAAGATGACCTAGAAAGGAGTGCAGATGTGTAAAAAAACTGGTTTGAAATGTACAAAGACTGCTTCAAAAGGGTAAGCGATGTGCAAAAATGGGTTAGAAATGGGAAAAGATGCCTTAAAATCGGTTGGAGACGTGCGAAAATGGGTTAGAAACAAAGATGGCTTAAAAAGGAATACAGATGTGCAAAACCTGGTTTGAAATGGCCAAACAGCTTCAAAAGGGTTCGAGGTGTGCAAAAATGGGTTAGAAACGCGCAAAGATGGCTCAAAAAGTGTTAGAGGTGTACAAAAATGGTTTAGAAATGGCCAAAGTTGGCTTCAAAAGGGTTAGAGATGTGCAAAAATGGGTAAAAAATGGCCAAAGTTGGCTTCAATAGGGTTAGAGGTGTGCAAAAATGGTTTAGAAATGGCCAAAGGTAGCTTCAGAAGGGTTAGAGACGTGCAAAAATGGGTTAGAAATAAAGATGACCTAAAGAGGAGTACAGATGTGTAAAAAAACTGGTTTGAAATGGCCAAAGTTGGCTTCAAAAGAGATAGAGATGTGCAAAAAAGGGTTAGAAATGGCGAAAGTTGGCTTAAAAGGGTGAGATAACAGAAAATTTGGGTTAGAAATCGCCTAAGCGGGCTTGAAAACAGTAAGAGGTGTGCAAAAATGGGTTATAAATGGCCAAAGATGGATTAAGAAGGGTTAGACATGCGCAAAAATGGGTTAGAAAATGCTAAAGGTGGCTTCAAAAGGGTTAGAGGTGTGCAAAAATGGGTTTGAAATGGCCAAAGATGGCTCAAAAGGGTTAGAGGTGTGCAAAAACGGGTTAGAAATGGCCAAAGTTGGCTTAAAAGGGTTAGAGGTGTGCAAAAATAGGTTAGAAATGGCCAAAGGTGGCTTCAAGACAGATAGAGATGCGCAAAAGTGGTATAGAAATGGCCAAAGATGGCTTCAAAATGATTAGAGATGTGCAAAAATGGATTAGAAATGGCCAAAGTTAGCTTCAAAAGGGTTAGATATGTGCAAAAAATGTTTAGAAATGGCCAAAGATGGCTTGAAAAGGATTGGAGATGTGCAAAAATGAGTTAGATATGGACAAAGATGGCTTGAAAAGGGTGAAAAAACAGAAAATCTGGGTTAGAAATCGCCTAAGAGGGCTTGAAAAGTGTCAGAGGTGTGCAAAAACGGCTTAGAAATGGCCAAAGATAACTTCTAAAGGGTTAGATATGTGCAAAAATGGTTTAGGAATGCCCAAAGATGGCTTCAAAAGGGTTAGAGGTGTGCATAAATGGTTTATAAAATGCCAAATTTGGCTTCAACAGGGTTAGAGGTGTGCAAAAAAGGGTTTCAAATGGCCAAAGATGGCTTCAAAAGGGTTAGAGATGTGCAAAAATGGGTTAGAAATCGCCAAAGATGGCTTCAAAGGGGTTGGAGATGTGCAAAAAAGGGTTAGAATTTGCCTAGGAGTGCTTGAAAAGTGTAAGAGGAGTGCAAAAATGGTTTAGAAATGGCCGAAGATGTCTTCACAAGGGAATAGAGGTGTGCAAAGTGGGTTAGAAATAAAGATGACCTAGAAAGGAGTGCAGATGTGTAAAAAAACTGGTTTGAAATGTACAAAGACTGCTTCAAAAGGGTAAGCGATGTGCAAAAATGGGTTAGAAATGGGAAAAGATGCCTTAAAATCGGTTGGAGACGTGCGAAAATGGGTTAGAAACAAAGATGGCTTAAAAAGGAATACAGATGTGCAAAACCTGGTTTGAAATGGCCAAACAGCTTCAAAAGGGTTCGAGGTGTGCAAAAATGGGTTAGAAACGCGCAAAGATGGCTCAAAAAGTGTTAGAGGTGTACAAAAATGGTTTAGAAATGGCCAAAGTTGGCTTCAAAAGGGTTAGAGATGTGCAAAAATGGGTAAAAAATGGCCAAAGTTGGCTTCAATAGGGTTAGAGGTGTGCAAAAATGGTTTAGAAATGGCCAAAGGTAGCTTCAGAAGGGTTAGAGACGTGCAAAAATGGGTTAGAAATAAAGATGACCTAAAGAGGAGTACAGATGTGTAAAAAAACTGGTTTGAAATGGCCAAAGTTGGCTTCAAAAGAGATAGAGATGTGCAAAAAAGGGTTAGAAATGGCGAAAGTTGGCTTAAAAGGGTGAGATAACAGAAAATTTGGGTTAGAAATCGCCTAAGCGGGCTTGAAAACAGTAAGAGGTGTGCAAAAATGGGTTAGAAATGGCCAAAGATGGATTAAGAAGGGTTAGACATGCGCAAAAATGGGTTAGAAAATGCTAAAGGTGGCTTCAAAAGGGTTAGAGGTGTGCAAAAATGGGTTTGAAATGGCCAAAGATGGCTCAAAAGGGTTAGGGGTGTGCAAAAACGGGTTAGAAATGGCCAAAGTTGGCTTAAAAGGGTTAGAGGTGTGCAAAAATAGGTTAGAAATGGCCAAAGGTGGCTTCAAGACAGATAGAGATGCGCAAAAGTGGTATAGAAATGGCCAAAGATGGCTTCAAAATGATTAGAGATGTGCAAAAATGGATTAGAAATGGCCAAAGTTAGCTTCAAAAGGGTTAGATATGTGCAAAAAATGTTTAGAAATGGCCAAAGATGGCTTGAAAAGGATTGGAGATGTGCAAAAATGAGTTAGATATGGACAAAGATGGCTTGAAAAGGGTGAAAAAACAGAAAATCTGGGTTAGAAATCGCCTAAGAGGGCTTGAAAAGTGTCAGAGGTGTGCAAAAACGGCTTAGAAATGGCCAAAGATAACTTCTAAAGGGTTAGATATGTGCAAAAATGGTTTAGGAATGCCCAAAGATGGCTTCAAAAGGGTTAGAGGTGTGCATAAATGGTTTATAAAATGCCAAATTTGGCTTCAACAGGGTTAGAGGTGTGCAAAAAAGGGTTTCAAATGGCCAAAGATGGCTTCAAAAGGGTAATTGATGTGCAAAAATGGGTTAGAAATGGCCAAAAATGTCATCAAAAGGGTTAGAGATGTGCAAAAACGGGAACAGATGTGCAAAAATGGTTTAGAATTGGCCAGAAATGCACTGAAATGTCTAGAAACGGGCAAAAAAAAGTTAGAAATGGCCAAAGACGGCTTATGAAATCGTAGAGATGTGCAAAAATGATTAAAAATGGCCAAAGATGGCTTTGAAAGCGATAGAGATGTGCAAATAAGGGATATAAATAGTGAAATTTGGCTTCAAAAGAGATAGAGATGTGCAAAAAAGGGTTAGAAATGGCCAAAGATGGCTTCGAAAGGGTGAGAAAACCGAAAATCTGAGTTAGAAAATGCCTAAGAGGGCTTGAAAAGTGTAAGAGGTGTGCAAAAACGGGTTGGAAATGGACAAAGATGTCGACACAAGTGTTAGAGGTGTGCAAAAACTGGTTAGAAATGGCCAAAGTTGGCTTAAAAGGGTTAGAGGTGTGCAAAAATGGGTTAGAAATTGCCAAAGATAGCTTCAAAAGGGTTCGAGATGTTCAAAAATGGTTTAGAAATGGCCAAAGGTGGCTTCAAGACAGATAGAGATGTGCAAAAGTGGTATAGAAATGGTCAAAGATGGCTTCAAAATGATTAGAGATGTGCAAAAATGGATTAGAAATGGCCAAAGTTAGCTTCAAAAGGGTTAGATATGTGCAAAAAATGTTTAGAAATGGCCAAAGATGGCTTGAAAAGGATTGGAGATGTGCAAAAATGAGTTAGATATGGACAAAGATGGCTTGAAAAGGGTGAAAAAACAGAAAATCTGGGTTAGAAATCGCCTAAGAGGGCTTGAAAAGTGTCAGAGGTGTGCAAAAACGGCTTAGAAATGGCCAAAGATAGCTTCTAAAGGGTTAGATAAAGCCACCAAAGATGGCTTAACAAGGGTAAGTGATGTGCAAAAATATATCTGTTGATGTGCAAAAAAATACTCTGGTTTCTCTTCAGACCGCATAAATCTTTCGCCTTTTACTAAAGATTTCCGTGGAGAAGAACAAGCACGAGTGTCGAGGTTTATTTTTTATTTTTGGGGGTTGGACTAGATGATCTTTTGAGGTCCCTTCCAACCCTTGGGATTCTGTGAAAAACGGGTTTGTAACGGCCAAAGATGGATTCAAAAGTTTAGAGTTGTGCAAAAACGGGTCAGAAATGGCCAAAAATGGCTTCAAAAGGGTTAGAGATGTGCAAAACAGGGAACAGATGTGCAAAAATGGTTTAGATTTGGACAGAAATGCACTGAAATATCTAGAAACGGGCAAAAATGGGTTAGAGAAGAGCAAAAAACGTTTAGAAATGGCTAAAGATAGCTTAAAAAGGAGTACAGATGAGCAAAAATGGTTTAGCTTCAAAAGGGTTAGAGATGTTCAAAAATGGTTTAGAAATGGCCAAAGGTGGCTTCAAGACAGATAGAGGTGTGCAAAAGTGGTATAGAAATGGCCAAAGATGGCTTCAAAATGATTAGAGATGTGCAAAAATGGATTAGAAATGGCCAAAGTTAGCTTCAAAAGGGTTAGATATGTGCAAAAAATGTTTAGAAATGGCCAAAGATGGCTTGAAAAGGATTGGAGATGTGCAAAAATGAGTTAGATATGGACAAAGATGGCTTGAAAAGGGTGAAAAAACAGAAAATCTGGGTTAGAAATCGCCTAAGAGGGCTTGAAAAGTGTCAGAGGTGTGCAAAAACGGCTTAGAAATGGCCAAAGATAACTTCTAAAGGGTTAGATATGTGCAAAAATGGTTTAGGAATGCCCAAAGATGGCTTCAAAAGGGTTAGAGGTGTGCATAAATGGTTTATAAAATGCCAAATTTGGCTTCAACAGGGTTAGAGGTGTGCAAAAAAGGGTTTCAAATGGCCAAAGATGGCTTCAAAAGGGTTAGAGATGTGCAAAAATGGGTTAGAAATCGCCAAAGATGGCTTCAAAGGGGTTGGAGATGTGCAAAAAAGGGTTAGAATTTGCCTAGGAGTGCTTGAAAAGTGTAAGAGGAGTGCAAAAATGGTTTAGAAATGGCCGAAGATGTCTTCACAAGGGAATAGAGGTGTGCAAAGTGGGTTAGAAATAAAGATGACCTAGAAAGGAGTGCAGATGTGTAAAAAAACTGGTTTGAAATGTACAAAGACTGCTTCAAAAGGGTAAGCGATGTGCAAAAATGGGTTAGAAATGGGAAAAGATGCCTTAAAATCGTTTAGAGACGTGCGAAAATGGGTTAGAAACAAAGATGGCTTAAAAAGGAATACAGATGTGCAAAACCTGGTTTGAAATGGCCAAACAGCTTCAAAAGGGTTCGAGGTGTGCAAAAATGGGTTAGAAACGTGCAAAGATGGCTCAAAAAGTGTTAGAGGTGTACAAAAATGGTTTAGAAATGGCCAAAGTTGGCTTCAAAAGGGTTAGAGATGTGAAAAAATGGGTAAAAAATGGCCAAAGTTGGCTTCAATAGGGTTAGAGGTGTGCAAAAATGGTTTAGAAATGGCCAAAGGTAGCTTCAGAAGGGTTAGAGACGTGCAAAAATGGGTTAGAAATAAAGATGACCTAAAGAGGAGTACAGATGTGTAAAAAAACTGGTTTGAAATGGCCAAAGTTGGCTTCAAAAGAGATAGAGATGTGCAAAAAAGGGTTAGAAATGGCGAAAGTTGGCTTAAAAGGGTGAGATAACAGAAAATTTGGGTTAGAAATCGCCTAAGCGGGCTTGAAAACAGTAAGAGGTGTGCAAAAATGGGTTATAAATGGCCAAAGATGGATTAAGAAGGGTTAGACATGCGCAAAAATGGGTTAGAAAATGCTAAAGGTGGCTTCAAAAGGGTTAGAGGTGTGCAAAAATGGGTTTGAAATGGCCAAAGATGGCTCAAAAGGGTTAGAGGTGTGCAAAAACGGGTTAGAAATGGCCAAAGTTGGCTTAAAAGGGTTAGAGGTGTGCAAAAATAGGTTAGAAATGGCCAAAGGTGGCTTCAAGACAGATAGAGATGCGCAAAAGTGGTATAGAAATGGCCAAAGATGGCTTCAAAATGATTAGAGATGTGCAAAAATGGATTAGAAATGGCCAAAGTTAGCTTCAAAAGGGTTAGATATGTGCAAAAAATGTTTAGAAATGGCCAAAGATGGCTTGAAAAGGATTGGAGATGTGCAAAAATGAGTTAGATATGGACAAAGATGGCTTGAAAAGGGTGAAAAAACAGAAAATCTGGGTTAGAAATCGCCTAAGAGGGCTTGAAAAGTGTCAGAGGTGTGCAAAAACGGCTTAGAAATGGCCAAAGATAACTTCTAAAGGGTTAGATATGTGCAAAAATGGTTTAGGAATGCCCAAAGATGGCTTCAAAAGGGTTAGAGGTGTGCATAAATGGTTTATAAAATGCCAAATTTGGCTTCAACAGGGTTAGAGGTGTGCAAAAAAGGGTTTCAAATGGCCAAAGATGGCTTCAAAAGGGTAAGTGATGTGCAAAAATGGGTTAGAAATGGGAAAAGATGCCTTAAAATCGGTTAGAGACGTGCGAAAATGGGTTAGAAACAAAGATGGCTTAAAAAGGAATACAGATGTGCAAAAACTGGTTTGAAATGGCCAAACAGCTTCAAAAGGGTTCGAGGTGTGCAAAAATGGGTTAGAAATGCGCAAAGATGGCTCAAAAAGTGCTAGAGGTGTACAAAAATGGTTTAGAAATGGCCAAAGTTGGCTTCAAAAGGGTTAGAGATGTGCAAAAATGGGTAAAAAATGGCCAAAGTTGGCTTCAATAGGGTTAGAGATGTGCAAAAATGGTTTAGAAATGGCCAAAGGTAGCTTCAAAAGGGTCAGAGACGTGCAAAAATGGGTTAGAAATAAAGATGACCTAAAGAGGAGTACAGATGTGTAAAAAAACTGGTTTGAAATGGCCAAAGTTGGCTTCAAAAGAGATAGAGATGTGCAAAAAAGGGTTAGAAATGGCGAAAGTTGGCTTAAAAGGGTGAGATAACAGAAAATCTGGGTTAGAAATCGCCTAAGCGGGCTTGAAAACTGTAAGAGGTGTGCAAAAATGGGTTAGAAATGGCCAAAGATGGATTAAGAAGGGTTAGACATGCGCAAAAATGGGTTAGAAAATGCTAAAGGTGGCTTCAAAAGGGTTAGAGGTGTGCAAAAATGGGTTTGAAATGGCCAAAGATGGCTCAAAAGGGTTAGAGGTGTGCAAAAACGGGTTAGAAATGGCCAAAGTTGGCTTAAAAGGGTTAGAGGTGTGCAAAAATAGGTTAGAAATGGCCAAAGGTGGCTTCAAGACAGATAGAGATGCGCAAAAGTGGTATAGAAATGGCCAAAGATGGCTTCAAAATGATTAGAGATGTGCAAAAATGGATTAGAAATGGCCAAAGTTAGCTTCAAAAGGGTTAGATATGTGCAAAAAATGTTTAGAAATGGCCAAAGATGGCTTGAAAAGGATTGGAGATGTGCAAAAATGAGTTAGATATGGACAAAGATGGCTTGAAAAGGGTGAAAAAACAGAAAATCTGGGTTAGAAATCGCCTAAGAGGGCTTGAAAAGTGTCAGAGGTGTGCAAAAACGGCTTAGAAATGGCCAAAGATAACTTCTAAAGGGTTAGATATGTGCAAAAATGGTTTAGGAATGCCCAAAGATGGCTTCAAAAGGGTTAGAGGTGTGCATAAATGGTTTATAAAATGCCAAATTTGGCTTCAACAGGGTTAGAGGTGTGCAAAAAAGGGTTTCAAATGGCCAAAGATGGCTTCAAAAGGGTTAGAGATGTGCAAAAATGGGTTAGAAATGGCCAAAAATGTCATCAAAAGGGTTAGAGATGTGCAAAAACGGGAACAGATGTGCAAAAATGGTTTAGAATTGGCCAGAAATGCACTGAAATGTCTAGAAACGGGCAAAAAAAAGTTAGAAATGGCCAAAGACGGCTTATGAAATCGTAGAGATGTGCAAAAATGATTAAAAATGGCCAAAGATGGCTTTGAAAGCGATAGAGATGTGCAAATAAGGGATATAAATAGTGAAATTTGGCTTCAAAAGAGATAGAGATGTGCAAAAAAGGGTTAGAAATGGCCAAAGATGGCTTCGAAAGGGTGAGAAAACCGAAAATCTGAGTTAGAAAATGCCTAAGAGGGCTTGAAAAGTGTAAGAGGTGTGCAAAAACGGGTTGGAAATGGACAAAGATGTCGACACAAGTGTTAGAGGTGTGCAAAAACTGGTTAGAAATGGCCAAAGTTGGCTTAAAAGGGTTAGAGGTGTGCAAAAATGGGTTAGAAATTGCCAAAGATAGCTTCAAAAGGGTTAGAGATGTTCAAAAATGGTTTAGAAATGGCCAAAGGTGGCTTCAAGACAGATAGAGATGTGCAAAAGTGGTATAGAAATGGTCAAAGATGGCTTCAAAATGATTAGAGATGTGCAAAAATGGATTAGAAATGGCCAAAGTTAGCTTCAAAAGGGTTAGATATGTGCAAAAAATGTTTAGAAATGGCCAAAGATGGCTTGAAAAGGATTGGAGATGTGCAAAAATGAGTTAGATATGGACAAAGATGGCTTGAAAAGGGTGAAAAAACAGAAAATCTGGGTTAGAAATCGCCTAAGAGGGCTTGAAAAGTGTCAGAGGTGTGCAAAAACAGCTTAGAAATGGCCAAAGATAGCTTCTAAAGGGTTAGATAAAGCCACCAAAGATGGCTTAACAAGGGTAAGTGATGTGCAAAAATATATCTGTTGATGTGCAAAAAAATACTCTGGTTTCTCTTCAGACCGCATAAATCTTTCGCCTTTTACTAAAGATTTCCGTGGAGAAGAACAAGCACGAGTGTCGAGGTTTATTTTTTATTTTTGGGGGTTGGACTAGATGATCTTTTGAGGTCCCTTCCAACCCTTGGGATTCTGTGAAAAACGGGTTTGTAACGGCCAAAGATGGATTCAAAAGTTTAGAGTTGTGCAAAAACGGGTCAGAAATGGCCAAAAATGGCTTCAAAAGGGTTAGAGATGTGCAAAACAGGGAACAGATGTGCAAAAATGGTTTAGATTTGGACAGAAATGCACTGAAATATCTAGAAACGGGCAAAAATGGGTTAGAGAAGAGCAAAAAACGTTTAGAAATGGCTAAAGATAGCTTAAAAAGGAGTACAGATGAGCAAAAATGGTTTAGCTTCAAAAGGGTTAGAGATGTTCAAAAATGGTTTAGAAATGGCCAAAGGTGGCTTCAAGACAGATAGAGGTGTGCAAAAGTGGTATAGAAATGGCCAAAGATGGCTTCAAAATGATTAGAGATGTGCAAAAATGGATTAGAAATGGCCAAAGTTAGCTTCAAAAGGGTTAGATATGTGCAAAAAATGTTTAGAAATGGCCAAAGATGGCTTGAAAAGGATTGGAGATGTGCAAAAATGAGTTAGATATGGACAAAGATGGCTTGAAAAGGGTGAAAAAACAGAAAATCTGGGTTAGAAATCGCCTAAGAGGGCTGGAAAAGTGTCAGAGGTGTGCAAAAACGGCTTAGAAATGGCCAAAGATAACTTCTAAAGGGTTAGATATGTGCAAAAATGGTTTAGGAATGCCCAAAGATGGCTTCAAAAGGGTTAGAGGTGTGCATAAATGGTTTATAAAATGCCAAATTTGGCTTCAACAGGGTTAGAGGTGTGCAAAAAAGGGTTTCAAATGGCCAAAGATGGCTTCAAAAGGGTTAGAGATGTGCAAAAATGGGTTAGAAATCGCCAAAGATGGCTTCAAAGGGGTTGGAGATGTGCAAAAAAGGGTTAGAATTTGCCTAGGAGTGCTTGAAAAGTGTAAGAGGAGTGCAAAAATGGTTTAGAAATGGCCGAAGATGTCTTCACAAGGGAATAGAGGTGTGCAAAGTGGGTTAGAAATAAAGATGACCTAGAAAGGAGTGCAGATGTGTAAAAAAACTGGTTTGAAATGTACAAAGACTGCTTCAAAAGGGTAAGCGATGTGCAAAAATGGGTTAGAAATGGGAAAAGATGCCTTAAAATCGGTTAGAGACGTGCGAAAATGGGTTAGAAACAAAGATGGCTTAAAAAGGAATACAGATGTGCAAAACCTGGTTTGAAATGGCCAAACAGCTTCAAAAGGGTTCGAGGTGTGCAAAAATGGGTTAGAAACGCGCAAAGATGGCTCAAAAAGTGTTAGAGGTGTACAAAAATGGTTTAGAAATGGCCAAAGTTGGCTTCAAAAGGGTTAGAGATGTGCAAAAATGGGTAAAAAATGGCCAAAGTTGGCTTCAATAGGGTTAGAGGTGTGCAAAAATGGTTTAGAAATGGCCAAAGGTAGCTTCAGAAGGGTTAGAGACGTGCAAAAATGGGTTAGAAATAAAGATGACCTAAAGAGGAGTACAGATGTGTAAAAAAACTGGTTTGAAATGGCCAAAGTTGGCTTCAAAAGAGATAGAGATGTGCAAAAAAGGGTTAGAAATGGCGAAAGTTGGCTTAAAAGGGTGAGATAACAGAAAATCTGGGTTAGAAATCGCCTAAGCGGGCTTGAAAACTGTAAGAGGTGTGCAAAAATGGGTTAGAAATGGCCAAAGATGGATTAAGAAGGGTTAGACATGCGCAAAAATGGGTTAGAAAATGCTAAAGGTGGCTTCAAAAGGGTTAGAGGTGTGCAAAAATGGGTTTGAAATGGCCAAAGTTGGCTTAAAAGGGTTAGAGGTGTGCAAAAATGGGTTAGAAATGGCCAAAGGTGGCTTCAAGACAGATAGAGATGTGCAAAAGTGGTATAGAAATGGCCAAAGATGGCTTCAAAATGATTAGAGATGTGCAAAAATGGATTAGAAATGGCCAAAGTTAGCTTCAAAAGGGTTAGATATGTGCAAAAAATGTTTAGAAATGGCCAAAGATGGCTTGAAAAGGATTGGAGATGTGCAAAAATGAGTTAGATATGGACAAAGATGGCTTGAAAAGGGTGAAAAAACAGAAAATCTGGGTTAGAAATCGCCTAAGAGGGCTTGAAAAGTGTCAGAGGTGTGCAAAAACGGCTTAGAAATGGCCAAAGATAACTTCTAAAGGGTTAGATATGTGCAAAAATGGTTTAGGAATGCCCAAAGATGGCTTCAAAAGGGTTAGAGGTGTGCATAAATGGTTTATAAAATGCCAAATTTGGCTTCAACAGGGTTAGAGGTGTGCAAAAAAGGGTTTCAAATGGCCAAAGATGGCTTCAAAAGGGTAAGTGATGTGCAAAAATGGGTTAGAAATGGGAAAAGATGCCTTAAAATCGGTTAGAGACGTGCGAAAATGGGTTAGAAACAAAGATGGCTTAAAAAGGAATACAGATGTGCAAAAACTGGTTTGAAATGGCCAAACAGCTTCAAAAGGGTTCGAGGTGTGCAAAAATGGGTTAGAAACGCGCAAAGATGGCTCAAAAAGTGCTAGAGGTGTACAAAAATGGTTTAGAAATGGCCAAAGTTGGCTTCAAAAGGGTTAGAGATGTGCAAAAATGGGTAAAAAATGGCCAAAGTTGGCTTCAATAGGGTTAGAGGTGTGCAAAAATGGTTTAGAAATGGCTAAAGGTAGCTTCAAAAGGGTCAGAGACGTGCAAAAATGGGTTAGAAATAAAGATGACCTAAAGAGGAGTACAGATGTGTAAAAAAACTGGTTTGAAATGGCCAAAGTTGGCTTCAAAAGAGATAGAGATGTGCAAAAAAGGGTTAGAAATGGCGAAAGTTGGCTTAAAAGGGTGAGATAACAGAAAATCTGGGTTAGAAATCGCCTAAGCGGGCTTGAAAACTGTAAGAGGTGTGCAAAAATGGGTTAGAAATGGCCAAAGATGGATTAAGAAGGGTTAGACATGCGCAAAAATGGGTTAGAAAATGCTAAAGGTGGCTTCAAAAGGGTTAGAGGTGTGCAAAAATGGGTTTGAAATGGCCAAAGTTGGCTCAAAAGGGTTAGAGGTGTGCAAAAACGGGTTAGAAATGGCCAAAGTTGGCTTAAAAGGGTTAGAGGTGTGCAAAAATAGGTTAGAAATGGCCAAAGGTGGCTTCAAGACAGATAGAGATGCGCAAAAGTGGTATAGAAATGGCCAAAGATGGCTTCAAAATGATTAGAGATGTGCAAAAATGGATTAGAAATGGCCAAAGTTAGCTTCAAAAGGGTTAGATATGTGCAAAAAATGTTTAGAAATGGCCAAAGATGGCTTGAAAAGGATTGGAGATGTGCAAAAATGAGTTAGATATGGACAAAGATGGCTTGAAAAGGGTGAAAAAACAGAAAATCTGGGTTAGAAATCGCCTAAGAGGGCTTGAAAAGTGTCAGAGGTGTGCAAAAACGGCTTAGAAATGGCCAAAGATAACTTCTAAAGGGTTAGATATGTGCAAAAATGGTTTAGGAATGCCCAAAGATGGCTTCAAAAGGGTTAGAGGTGTGCATAAATGGTTTATAAAATGCCAAATTTGGCTTCAACAGGGTTAGAGGTGTGCAAAAAAGGGTTTCAAATGGCCAAAGATGGCTTCAAAAGGGTTAGAGATGTGCAAAAATGGGTTAGAAATGGCCAAAAATGTCATCAAAAGGGTTAGAGATGTGCAAAAACGGGAACAGATGTGCAAAAATGGTTTAGAATTGGCCAGAAATGCACTGAAATGTCTAGAAACGGGCAAAAAAAAGTTAGAAATGGCCAAAGACGGCTTATGAAATCGTAGAGATGTGCAAAAATGATTAAAAATGGCCAAAGATGGCTTTGAAAGCGATAGAGATGTGCAAATAAGGGATATAAATAGTGAAATTTGGCTTCAAAAGAGATAGAGATGTGCAAAAAAGGGTTAGAAATGGCCAAAGATGGCTTCGAAAGGGTGAGAAAACCGAAAATCTGAGTTAGAAAATGCCTAAGAGGGCTTGAAAAGTGTAAGAGGTGTGCAAAAACGGGTTGGAAATGGACAAAGATGTCTACACAAGTGTTAGAGGTGTGCAAAAACTGGTTAGAAATGGCCAAAGTTGGCTTAAAAGGGTTAGAGGTGTGCAAAAATGGGTTAGAAATTGCCAAAGATAGCTTCAAAAGGGTTCGAGATGTTCAAAAATGGTTTAGAAATGGCCAAAGGTGGCTTCAAGACAGATAGAGATGTGCAAAAGTGGTATAGAAATGGCCAAAGATGGCTTCAAAATGATTAGAGATGTGCAAAAATGGATTAGAAATGGCCAAAGTTAGCTTCAAAAGGGTTAGATA
Organism: Lathamus discolor; assembly: GCF_037157495.1. NCBI lineage: Eukaryota > Metazoa > Chordata > Aves > Psittaciformes > Psittacidae > Lathamus > Lathamus discolor. The sequence continues at coordinate 26,815,586 of NC_088908.1, forward strand.
TGTGCAAAAAATGTTTAGAAATGGCCAAAGATGGCTTGAAAAGGATTGGAGATGTGCAAAAATGAGTTAGATATGGACAAAGATGGCTTGAAAAGGGTGAAAAAACAGAAAATCTGGGTTAGAAATCGCCTAAGAGGGCTTGAAAAGTGTCAGAGGTGTGCAAAAACGGCTTAGAAATGGCCAAAGATAGCTTCTAAAGGGTTAGATAAAGCCACCAAAGATGGCTTAACAAGGGTAAGTGATGTGCAAAAATATATCTGTTGATGTGCAAAAAAATACTCTGGTTTCTCTTCAGACCGCATAAATCTTTCGCCTTTTACTAAAGATTTCCGTGGAGAAGAACAAGCACGAGTGTCGAGGTTTATTTTTTATTTTTGGGGGTTGGACTAGATGATCTTTTGAGGTCCCTTCCAACCCTTGGGATTCTGTGAAAAACGGGTTTGTAACGGCCAAAGATGGATTCAAAAGTTTAGAGTTGTGCAAAAACGGGTCAGAAATGGCCAAAAATGGCTTCAAAAGGGTTAGAGATGTGCAAAACAGGGAACAGATGTGCAAAAATGGTTTAGATTTGGACAGAAATGCACTGAAATATCTAGAAACGGGCAAAAATGGGTTAGAGAAGAGCAAAAAACGTTTAGAAATGGCTAAAGATAGCTTAAAAAGGAGTACAGATGAGCAAAAATGGTTTAGCTTCAAAAGGGTTAGAGATGTTCAAAAATGGTTTAGAAATGGCCAAAGGTGGCTTCAAGACAGATAGAGGTGTGCAAAAGTGGTATAGAAATGGCCAAAGATGGCTTCAAAATGATTAGAGATGTGCAAAAATGGATTAGAAATGGCCAAAGTTAGCTTCAAAAGGGTTAGATATGTGCAAAAAATGTTTAGAAATGGCCAAAGATGGCTTGAAAAGGATTGGAGATGTGCAAAAATGAGTTAGATATGGACAAAGATGGCTTGAAAAGGGTGAAAAAACAGAAAATCTGGGTTAGAAATCGCCTAAGAGGGCTTGAAAAGTGTCAGAGGTGTGCAAAAACGGCTTAGAAATGGCCAAAGATAACTTCTAAAGGGTTAGATATGTGCAAAAATGGTTTAGGAATGCCCAAAGATGGCTTCAAAAGGGTTAGAGGTGTGCATAAATGGTTTATAAAATGCCAAATTTGGCTTCAACAGGGTTAGAGGTGTGCAAAAAAGGGTTTCAAATGGCCAAAGATGGCTTCAAAAGGGTAATTGATGTGCAAAAATGGGTTAGAAATGGGAAAAGATGCCTTAAAATTGGTTAGAGACGTGCGAAAATGGGTTAGAAACAAAGATGGCTTAAAAAGGAATACAGATGTGCAAAAACTGGTTTGAAATGGCCAAACAGCTTCAAAAGGGTTCGAGGTGTGCAAAAATGGGTTAGAAATGCGCAAAGATGGCTCAAAAAGTGCTAGAGGTGTACAAAAATGGTTTAGAAATGGCCAAAGTTGGCTTCAAAAGGGTTAGAGATGTGCAAAAATGGGTAAAAAATGGCCAAAGTTGGCTTCAATAGGGTTAGAGATGTGCAAAAATGGTTTAGAAATGGCTAAAGGTAGCTTCAAAAGGGTCAGAGACGTGCAAAAATGGGTTAGAAATAAAGATGACCTAAAGAGGAGTACAGATGTGTAAAAAAACTGGTTTGAAATGGCCAAAGTTGGCTTCAAAAGAGATAGAGATGTGCAAAAAAGGGTTAGAAATGGCGAAAGTTGGCTTAAAAGGGTGAGATAACAGAAAATCTGGGTTAGAAATCGCCTAAGCGGGCTTGAAAACTGTAAGAGGTGTGCAAAAATGGGTTAGAAATGGCCAAAGATGGATTAAGAAGGGTTAGACATGCGCAAAAATGGGTTAGAAAATGCTAAAGGTGGCTTCAAAAGGGTTAGAGGTGTGCAAAAATGGGTTTGAAATGGCCAAAGATGGCTCAAAAGGGTTAGAGGTGTGCAAAAACGGGTTAGAAATGGCCAAAGTTGGCTTAAAAGGGTTAGAGGTGTGCAAAAATAGGTTAGAAATGGCCAAAGGTGGCTTCAAGACAGATAGAGATGCGCAAAAGTGGTATAGAAATGGCCAAAGATGGCTTCAAAATGATTAGAGATGTGCAAAAATGGATTAGAAATGGCCAAAGTTAGCTTCAAAAGGGTTAGATATGTGCAAAAAATGTTTAGAAATGGCCAAAGATGGCTTGAAAAGGATTGGAGATGTGCAAAAATGAGTTAGATATGGACAAAGATGGCTTGAAAAGGGTGAAAAAACAGAAAATCTGGGTTAGAAATCGCCTAAGAGGGCTTGAAAAGTGTCAGAGGTGTGCAAAAACGGCTTAGAAATGGCCAAAGATAACTTCTAAAGGGTTAGATATGTGCAAAAATGGTTTAGGAATGCCCAAAGATGGCTTCAAAAGGGTTAGAGGTGTGCATAAATGGTTTATAAAATGCCAAATTTGGCTTCAACAGGGTTAGAGGTGTGCAAAAAAGGGTTTCAAATGGCCAAAGATGGCTTCAAAAGGGTTAGAGATGTGCAAAAATGGGTTAGAAATGGCCAAAAATGTCATCAAAAGGGTTAGAGATGTGCAAAAACGGGAACAGATGTGCAAAAATGGTTTCGAATTGGCCAGAAATGCACTGAAATGTCTAGAAACGGGCAAAAAAAAGTTAGAAATGGCCAAAGACGGCTTATGAAATCGTAGAGATGTGCAAAAATGATTAAAAATGGCCAAAGATGGCTTTGAAAGCGATAGAGATGTGCAAATAAGGGATATAAATAGTGAAATTTGGCTTCAAAAGAGATAGAGATGTGCAAAAAAGGGTTAGAAATGGCCAAAGATGGCTTCGAAAGGGTGAGAAAACCGAAAATCTGAGTTAGAAAATGCCTAAGAGGGCTTGAAAAGTGTAAGAGGTGTGCAAAAACGGGTTGGAAATGGACAAAGATGTCTACACAAGTGTTAGAGGTGTGCAAAAACTGGTTAGAAATGGCCAAAGTTGGCTTAAAAGGGTTAGAGGTGTGCAAAAATGGGTTAGAAATTGCCAAAGATAGCTTCAAAAGGGTTCGAGATGTTCAAAAATGGTTTAGAAATGGCCAAAGGTGGCTTCAAGACAGATAGAGATGTGCAAAAGTGGTATAGAAATGGCCAAAGATGGCTTCAAAATGATTAGAGATGTGCAAAAATGGATTAGAAATGGCCAAAGTTAGCTTCAAAAGGGTTAGATATGTGCAAAAAATGTTTAGAAATGGCCAAAGATGGCTTGAAAAGGATTGGAGATGTGCAAAAATGAGTTAGATATGGACAAAGATGGCTTGAAAAGGGTGAAAAAACAGAAAATCTGGGTTAGAAATCGCCTAAGAGGGCTTGAAAAGTGTCAGAGGTGTGCAAAAACGGCTTAGAAATGGCCAAAGATAGCTTCTAAAGGGTTAGATAAAGCCACCAAAGATGGCTTAACAAGGGTAAGTGATGTGCAAAAATATATGTGTTGATGTGCAAAAAAATACTCTGGTTTCTCTTCAGACCGCATAAATCTTTCGCCTTTTACTAAAGATTTCCGTGGAGAAGAACAAGCACGAGTGTCGAGGTTTATTTTTTATTTTTGGGGGTTGGACTAGATGATCTTTTGAGGTCCCTTCCAACCCTTGGGATTCTGTGAAAAACGGGTTTGTAACGGCCAAAGATGGATTCAAAAGTTTAGAGTTGTGCAAAAACGGGTCAGAAATGGCCAAAAATGGCTTCAAAAGGGTTAGAGATGTGCAAAACAGGGAACAGATGTGCAAAAATGGTTTAGATTTGGACAGAAATGCACTGAAATATCTAGAAACGGGCAAAAATGGGTTAGAGAAGAGCAAAAAACGTTTAGAAATGGCTAAAGATAGCTTAAAAAGGAGTACAGATGAGCAAAAATGGTTTAGCTTCAAAAGGGTTAGAGATGTTCAAAAATGGTTTAGAAATGGCCAAAGGTGGCTTCAAGACAGATAGAGGTGTGCAAAAGTGGTATAGAAATGGCCAAAGATGGCTTCAAAATGATTAGAGATGTGCAAAAATGGATTAGAAATGGCCAAAGTTAGCTTCAAAAGGGTTAGATATGTGCAAAAAATGTTTAGAAATGGCCAAAGATGGCTTGAAAAGGATTGGAGATGTGCAAAAATGAGTTAGATATGGACAAAGATGGCTTGAAAAGGGTGAAAAAACAGAAAATCTGGGTTAGAAATCGCCTAAGAGGGCTTGAAAAGTGTCAGAGGTGTGCAAAAACGGCTTAGAAATGGCCAAAGATAACTTCTAAAGGGTTAGATATGTGCAAAAATGGTTTAGGAATGCCCAAAGATGGCTTCAAAAGGGTTAGAGGTGTGCATAAATGGTTTATAAAATGCCAAATTTGGCTTCAACAGGGTTAGAGGTGTGCAAAAAAGGGTTTCAAATGGCCAAAGATGGCTTCAAAAGGGTAATTGATGTGCAAAAATGGGTTAGAAATGGGAAAAGATGCCTTAAAATCGGTTAGAGACGTGCGAAAATGGGTTAGAAACAAAGATGGCTTAAAAAGGAATACAGATGTGCAAAAACTGGTTTGAAATGGCCAAACAGCTTCAAAAGGGTTCGAGGTGTGCAAAAATGGGTTAGAAATGCGCAAAGATGGCTCAAAAAGTGCTAGAGGTGTACAAAAATGGTTTAGAAATGGCCAAAGTTGGCTTCAAAAGGGTTAGAGATGTGCAAAAATGGGTAAAAAAATGGCCAAAGTTGGCTTCAATAGGGTTAGAGATGTGCAAAAATGGTTTAGAAATGGCTAAAGGTAGCTTCAAAAGGGTCAGAGACGTGCAAAAATGGGTTAGAAATAAAGATGACCTAAAGAGGAGTACAGATGTGTAAAAAAACTGGTTTGAAATGGCCAAAGTTGGCTTCAAAAGAGATAGAGATGTGCAAAAAAGGGTTAGAAATGGCGAAAGTTGGCTTAAAAGGGTGAGATAACAGAAAATCTGGGTTAGAAATCGCCTAAGCGGGCTTGAAAACTGTAAGAGGTGTGCAAAAATGGGTTAGAAATGGCCAAAGATGGATTAAGAAGGGTTAGACATGCGCAAATATGGGTTAGAAAATGCTAAAGGTGGCTTCAAAAGGGTTAGAGGTGTGCAAAAATGGGTTTGAAATGGCCAAAGATGGCTCAAAAGGGTTAGAGGTGTGCAAAAATGGGTTAGAAATGGCCAAAGTTGGCTTAAAAGGGTTAGAGGTGTGCAAAAATAGGTTAGAAATGGCCAAAGGTGGCTTCAAGACAGATAGAGATGTGCAAAAGTGGTATAGAAATGGCCAAAGATGGCTTCAAAATGATTAGAGATGTGCAAAAATGGATTAGAAATGGCCAAAGTTAGCTTCAAAAGGGTTAGATATGTGCAAAAAATGTTTAGAAATGGCCAAAGATGGCTTGAAAAGGATTGGAGATGTGCAAAAATGAGTTAGATATGGACAAAGATGGCTTGAAAAGGGTGAAAAAACAGAAAATCTGGGTTAGAAATCGCCTAAGAGGGCTTGAAAAGTGTCAGAGGTGTGCAAAAACGGCTTAGAAATGGCCAAAGATAACTTCTAAAGGGTTAGATATGTGCAAAAATGGTTTAGGAATGCCCAAAGATGGCTTCAAAAGGGTTAGAGGTGTGCATAAATGGCTTATAAAATGCCAAATTTGGCTTCAACAGGGTTAGAGGTGTGCAAAAAAGGGTTTCAAATGGCCAAAGATGGCTTCAAAAGGGTAATTGATGTGCAAAAATGGGTTAGAAATGGGAAAAGATGCCTTAAAATCGGTTAGAGACGTGCGAAAATGGGTTAGAAACAAAGATGGCTTAAAAAGGAATACAGATGTGCAAAAACTGGTTTGAAATGGCCAAACAGCTTCAAAAGGGTTCGAGGTGTGCAAAAATGGGTTAGAAATGCGCAAAGATGGCTCAAAAAGTGCTAGAGGTGTACAAAAATGGTTTAGAAATGGCCAAAGTTGGCTTCAAAAGGGTTAGAGATGTGCAAAAATGGGTAAAAAATGGCCAAAGTTGGCTTCAATAGGGTTAGAGATGTGCAAAAAATGGTTTAGAAATGGCTAAAGGTAGCTTCAAAAGGGTCAGAGACGTGCAAAAATGGGTTAGAAATAAAGATGACCTAAAGAGGAGTACAGATGTGTAAAAAAACTGGTTTGAAATGGCCAAAGTTGGCTTCAAAAGAGATAGAGATGTGCAAAAAAGGGTTAGAAATGGCGAAAGTTGGCTTAAAAGGGTGAGATAACAGAAAATCTGGGTTAGAAATCGCCTAAGCGGGCTTGAAAACTGTAAGAGGTGTGCAAAAATGGGTTAGAAATGGCCAAAGATGGATTAAGAAGGGTTAGACATGCGCAAATATGGGTTAGAAAATGCTAAAGGTGGCTTCAAAAGGGTTAGAGGTGTGCAAAAATGGGTTTGAAATGGCCAAAGATGGCTCAAAAGGGTTAGAGGTGTGCAAAAATGGGTTAGAAATGGCCAAAGTTGGCTTAAAAGGGTTAGAGGTGTGCAAAAATAGGTTAGAAATGGCCAAAGGTGGCTTCAAGACAGATAGAGATGTGCAAAAGTGGTATAGAAATGGCCAAAGATGGCTTCAAAATGATTAGAGATGTGCAAAAATGGATTAGAAATGGCCAAAGTTAGCTTCAAAAGGGTTAGATATGTGCAAAAAATGTTTAGAAATGGCCAAAGATGGCTTGAAAAGGATTGGAGATGTGCAAAAATGAGTTAGATATGGACAAAGATGGCTTGAAAAGGGTGAAAAAACAGAAAATCTGGGTTAGAAATCGCCTAAGAGGGCTTGAAAAGTGTCAGAGGTGTGCAAAAACGGCTTAGAAATGGCCAAAGATAACTTCTAAAGGGTTAGATATGTGCAAAAATGGTTTAGGAATGCCCAAAGATGGCTTCAAAAGGGTTAGAGGTGTGCATAAATGGTTTATAAAATGCCAAATTTGGCTTCAACAGGGTTAGAGGTGTGCAAAAAAGGGTTTCAAATGGCCAAAGATGGCTTCAAAAGGGTAAGTGATGTGCAAAAATGGGTTAGAAATGGGAAAAGATGCCTTAAAATCGGTTAGAGACGTGCGAAAATGGGTTAGAAACAAAGATGGCTTAAAAAGGAATACAGATGTGCAAAAACTGGTTTGAAATGGCCAAACAGCTTCAAAAGGGTTCGAGGTGTGCAAAAATGGGTTAGAAATGCGCAAAGATGGCTCAAAAAGTGCTAGAGGTGTACAAAAATGGTTTAGAAATGGCCAAAGTTGGCTTCAAAAGGGTTAGAGATGTGCAAAAATGGGTAAAAAATGGCCAGTTGGCTTCAATTGGGTTAGAGATGTGCAAAAATGGTTTAGAAATGGCTAAAGGTAGCTTCAAAAGGGTCAGAGACGTGCAAAAATGGGTTAGAAATAAAGATGACCTAAAGAGGAGTACAGATGTGTAAAAAAACTGGTTTGAAATGGCCAAAGTTGGCTTCAAAAGAGATAGAGATGTGCAAAAAAGGGTTAGAAATGGCGAAAGTTGGCTTAAAAGGGTGAGATAACAGAAAATCTGGGTTAGAAATCGCCTAAGCGGGCTTGAAAACTGTAAGAGGTGTGCAAAAATGGGTTAGAAATGGCCAAAGATGGATTAAGAAGGGTTAGACATGCGCAAATATGGGTTAGAAAATGCTAAAGGTGGCTTCAAAAGGGTTAGAGGTGTGCAAAAATGGGTTTGAAATGGCCAAAGTTGGCTTAAAAGGGTTAGAGGTGTGCAAAAATGGGTTAGAAATGGCCAAAGGTGGCTTCAAGACAGATAGAGATGTGCAAAAGTGGTATAGAAATGGCCAAAGATGGCTTCAAAATGATTAGAGATGTGCAAAAATGGATTAGAAATGGCCAAAGTTAGCTTCAAAAGGGTTAGATATGTGCAAAAAATGTTTAGAAATGGCCAAAGATGGCTTGAAAAGGATTGGAGATGTGCAAAAATGAGTTAGATATGGACAAAGATGGCTTGAAAAGGGTGAAAAAACAGAAAATCTGGGTTAGAAATCGCCTAAGAGGGCTTGAAAAGTGTCAGAGGTGTGCAAAAACGGCTTAGAAATGGCCAAAGATAACTTCTAAAGGGTTAGATATGTGCAAAAATGGTTTAGGAATGCCCAAAGATGGCTTCAAAAGGGTTAGAGGTGTGCATAAATGGTTTATAAAATGCCAAATTTGGCTTCAACAGGGTTAGAGGTGTGCAAAAAAGGGTTTCAAATGGCCAAAGATGGCTTCAAAAGGGTTAGAGATGTGCAAAAATGGGTTAGAAATCGCCAAAGATGGCTTCAAAGGGGTTGGAGATGTGCAAAAAAGGGTTAGAATTTGCCTAGGAGTGCTTGAAAAGTGTAAGAGGAGTGCAAAAATGGTTTAGAAATGGCCGAAGATGTCTTCACAAGGGAATAGAGGTGTGCAAAGTGGGTTAGAAATAAAGATGACCTAGAAAGGAGTGCAGATGTGTAAAAAAACTGGTTTGAAATGTACAAAGACTGCTTCAAAAGGGTAAGCGATGTGCAAAAATGGGTTAGAAATGGGAAAAGATGCCTTAAAATCGGTTAGAGACGTGCGAAAATGGGTTAGAAACAAAGATGGCTTTAAAAGGAATACAGATGTGCAAAACCTGGTTTGAAATGGCCAAACAGCTTCAAAAGGGTTCGAGGTGTGCAAAAATGGGTTAGAAATGCGCAAAGATGGCTCAAAAAGTGTTAGAGGTGTACAAAAATGGTTTAGAAATGGCCAAAGTTGGCTTCAAAAGGGTTAGAGATGTGCAAAAATGGGTAAAAAATGGCCAAAGTTGGCTTCAATAGGGTTAGAGGTGTGCAAAAATGGTTTAGAAATGGCTAAAGGTAGCTTCAAAAGGGTTAGAGACGTGCAAAAAAGGGTTAGAAATAAACATGACCTAAAGAGGAGTACAGATGTGTAAAAAAACTGGTTTGAAATGGCCAAAGTTGGCTTCAAAAGAGATAGAGATGTGCAAAAAAGGGTTAGAAATGGCGAAAGTTGGCTTAAAAGGGTGAGATAACAGAAAATCTGGGTTAGAAATCGCCTAAGCGGGCTTGAAAACTGTAAGAGGTGTGCAAAAATGGGTTAGAAATGGCCAAAGATGGATTAAGAAGGGTTAGACATGCGCAAAAATGGGTTAGAAAATGCTAAAGGTGGCTTCAAAAGGGTTAGAGGTGTGCAAAAATGGGTTTGAAATGGCCAAAGATGGCTCAAAAGGGTTAGAGGTGTGCAAAAACGGGTTAGAAATGGCCAAAGTTGGCTTAAAAGGGTTAGAGGTGTGCAAAAATAGGTTAGAAATGGCCAAAGGTGGCTTCAAGACAGATAGAGATGTGCAAAAGTAGTATAGAAATGGCCAAAGATGGCTTCAAAATGATTAGAGATGTGCAAAAATGGATTAGAAATGGCCAAAGTTAGCTTCAAAAGGGTTAGATATGTGCAAAAAATGTTTAGAAATGGCCAAAGATGGCTTGAAAAGGATTGGAGATGTGCAAAAATGAGTTAGATATGGACAAAGATGGCTTGAAAAGGGTGAAAAAACAGAAAATCTGGGTTAGAAATCGCCTAAGAGGGCTTGAAAAGTGTCAGAGGTGTGCAAAAACGGCTTAGAAATGGCCAAAGATAACTTCTAAAGGGTTAGATATGTGCAAAAATGGTTTAGGAATGCCCAAAGATGGCTTCAAAAGGGTTAGAGGTGTGCATAAATGGTTTATAAAATGCCAAATTTGGCTTCAACAGGGTTAGAGGTGTGCAAAAAAGGGTTTCAAATGGCCAAAGATGGCTTCAAAAGGGTTAGAGATGTGCAAAAATGGGTTAGAAATGGCCAAAAATGTCATCAAAAGGGTTAGAGACGTGCAAAAACGGGAACAGATGTGCAAAAATGGTTTAGAATTGGCCAGAAATGCACTGAAATGTCTAGAAACGGGCAAAAAAAAGTTAGAAATGGCCAAAGACGGCTTATGAAATCGTAGAGATGTGCAAAAATGATTAAAAATGGCCAAAGATGGCTTTGAAAGCGATAGAGATGTGCAAATAAGGGATATAAATAGTGAAATTTGGCTTCAAAAGAGATAGAGATGTGCAAAAAAGGGTTAGAAATGGCCAAAGATGGCTTCGAAAGGGTGAGAAAACCGAAAATCTGAGTTAGAAAATGCCTAAGAGGGCTTGAAAAGTGTAAGAGGTGTGCAAAAACGGGTTAGAAATGGACAAAGATGTCTACACAAGTGTTAGAGGTGTGCAAAAACTGGTTAGAAATGGCCAAAGTTGTCTTAAAAGGGTTAGAGGTGTGCAAAAATGGGTTAGAAATTGCCAAAGATAGCTTCAAAAGGGTTAGAGATGTTCAAAAATGGTTTAGAAATGGCCAAAGGTGGCTTCAAGACAGATAGAGATGTGCAAAAGTGGTATAGAAATGGCCAAAGATGGCTTCAAAATGATTAGAGATGTGCAAAAATGGATTAGAAATGGCCAAAGTTAGCTTCAAAAGGGTTAGATATGTGCAAAAAATGTTTAGAAATGGCCAAAGATGGCTTGAAAAGGATTGGAGATGTGCAAAAATGAGTTAGATATGGACAAAGATGGCTTGAAAAGGGTGAAAAAACAGAAAATCTGGGTTAGAAATCGCCTAAGAGGGCTTGAAAAGTGTCAGAGGTGTGCAAAAACGGCTTAGAAATGGCCAAAGATAACTTCTAAAGGGTTAGATATGTGCAAAAATGGTTTAGGAATGCCCAAAGATGGCTTCAAAAGGGTTAGAGGTGTGCATAAATGGTTTATAAAATGCCAAATTTGGCTTCAACAGGGTTAGAGGTGTGCAAAAAAGGGTTTCAAATGGCCAAAGATGGCTTCAAAAGGGTAAGTGATGTGCAAAAATGGGTTAGAAATGGGAAAAGATGCCTTAAAATCGGTTAGAGACGTGCGAAAATGGGTTAGAAACAAAGATGGCTTAAAAAGGAATACAGATGTGCAAAAACTGGTTTGAAATGGCCAAACAGCTTCAAAAGGGTTCGAGGTGTGCAAAAATGGGTTAGAAATGCGCAAAGATGGCTCAAAAAGTGCTAGAGGTGTACAAAAATGGTTTAGAAATGGCCAAAGTTGGCTTCAAAAGGGTTAGAGATGTGCAAAAATGGGTAAAAAATGGCCAAAGTTGGCTTCAATAGGGTTAGAGATGTGCAAAAATGGTTTAGAAATGGCTAAAGGTAGCTTCAAAAGGGTCAGAGACGTGCAAAAATGGGTTAGAAATAAAGATGACCTAAAGAGGAGTACAGATGTGTAAAAAAATTGGTTTGAAATGGCCAAAGTTGGCTTCAAAAGAGATAGAGATGTGCAAAAAAGGGTTAGAAATGGCGAAAGTTGGCTTAAAAGGGTGAGATAACAGAAAATCTGGTTAGAAATCGCCTAAGCGGGCTTGAAACTGTAAGAGGTGTGCAAAAATGGGTTAGAAATGGCCAAAGATGATTAAGAAGGGTTAGACATGCGCAAAAATGGGTTAGAAAATGCTAAAGGTGCTTCAAAAGGGTTAGAGGTGTGCAAAAATGGGTTTGAAATGGCCAAAGATGGCTCAAAAGGGTTAGAGGTGTGCAAAAATGGGTTAGAAATGGCCAAAGTTGGCTTAAAAGGGTTAGAGGTGTGCAAAAATAGGTTAGAAATGGCCAAAGGTGGCTTCAAGACAGATAGAGATGTGCAAAAGTGGTATAGAAATGGCCAAAGATGGCTTCAAAATGATTAGAGATGTGCAAAAATGGATTAGAAATGGCCAAAGTTAGCTTCAAAAGGGTTAGATATGTGCAAAAAATGTTTAGAAATGGCCAAAGATGGCTTGAAAAGGATTGGAGATGTGCAAAAATGAGTTAGATATGGACAAAGATGGCTTGAAAAGGGTGAAAAAACAGAAAATCTGGGTTAGAAATCGCCTAAGAGGGCTTGAAAAGTGTCAGAGGTGTGCAAAAACGGCTTAGAAATGGCCAAAGATAACTTCTAAAGGGTTAGATATGTGCAAAAATGGTTTAGGAATGCCCAAAGATGGCTTCAAAAGGGTTAGAGGTGTGCATAAATGGTTTATAAAATGCCAAATTTGGCTTCAACAGGGTTAGAGGTGTGCAAAAAAGGGTTTCAAATGGCCAAAGATGGCTTCAAAAGGGTTAGAGATGTGCAAAAATGGGTTAGAAATGGCCAAAAATGTCAACAAAAGGGTTAGAGATGTGCAAAAACGGGAACAGATGTGCAAAAATGGTTTAGAATTGGCCAGAAATGCACTGAAATGTCTAGAAACGGGCAAAAAAAAGTTAGAAATGGCCAAAGACGGCTTATGAAATCGTAGAGATGTGCAAAAATGATTAAAAATGGCCAAAGATGGCTTTGAAAGCGATAGAGATGTGCAAATAAGGGATATAAATAGTGAAATTTGGCTTCAAAAGAGATAGAGATGTGCAAAAAAGGGTTAGAAATGGCCAAAGATGGCTTCGAAAGGGTGAGAAAAACCGAAAATCTGAGTTAGAAAATGCCTAAGAGGGCTTGAAAAGTGTAAGAGGTGTGCAAAAACGGGTTGGAAATGGACAAAGATGTCTACACAAGTGTTAGAGGTGTGCAAAAACTGGTTAGAAATGGCCAAAGTTGGCTTAAAAGGGTTAGAGGTGTGCAAAAATGGGTTAGAAATTGCCAAAGATAGCTTCAAAAGGGTTCGAGATGTTCAAAAATGGTTTAGAAATGGCCAAAGGTGGCTTCAAGACAGATAGAGGTGTGCAAAAGTGGTATAGAAATGGCCAAGATGGCTTCAAAATGATTAGAGATGTGCAAAAATGGATTAGAAATGGCCAAAGTTAGCTTCAAAAGGGTTAGATATGTGCAAAAAATGTTTAGAAATGGCCAAAGATGGCTTGAAAAGGATTGGAGATGTGCAAAAATGAGTTAGATATGGACAAAGATGGCTTGAAAAGGGTGAAAAAACAGAAAATCTGGGTTAGAAATCGCCTAAGAGGGCTTGAAAAGTGTCAGAGGTGTGCAAAAACGGCTTAGAAATGGCCAAAGATAACTTCTAAAGGGTTAGATATGTGCAAAAATGGTTTAGGAATGCCCAAAGATGGCTTCAAAAGGGTTAGAGGTGTGCATAAATGGCTTATAAAATGCCAAATTTGGCTTCAACAGGGTTAGAGGTGTGCAAAAAAGGGTTTCAAATGGCCAAAGATGGCTTCAAAAGGGTAATTGATGTGCAAAAATGGGTTAGAAATGGGAAAAGATGCCTTAAAATCGGTTAGAGACGTGCGAAAATGGGTTAGAAACAAAGATGGCTTAAAAAGGAATACAGATGTGCAAAAACTGGTTTGAAATGGCCAAACAGCTTCAAAAGGGTTCGAGGTGTGCAAAAATGGGTTAGAAATGCGCAAAGATGGCTCAAAAAGTGCTAGAGGTGTACAAAAATGGTTTAGAAATGGCCAAAGTTGGCTTCAAAAGGGTTAGAGATGTGCAAAAATGGGTAAAAAATGGCCAAAGTTGGCTTCAATAGGGTTAGAGATGTGCAAAAAATGGTTTAGAAATGGCTAAAGGTAGCTTCAAAAGGGTCAGAGACGTGCAAAAATGGGTTAGAAATAAAGATGACCTAAAGAGGAGTACAGATGTGTAAAAAAACTGGTTTGAAATGGCCAAAGTTGGCTTCAAAAGAGATAGAGATGTGCAAAAAAGGGTTAGAAATGGCGAAAGTTGGCTTAAAAGGGTGAGATAACAGAAAATCTGGGTTAGAAATCGCCTAAGCGGGCTTGAAAACTGTAAGAGGTGTGCAAAAATGGGTTAGAAATGGCCAAAGATGGATTAAGAAGGGTTAGACATGCGCAAATATGGGTTAGAAAATGCTAAAGGTGGCTTCAAAAGGGTTAGAGGTGTGCAAAAATGGGTTTGAAATGGCCAAAGATGCTCAAAAGGGTTAGAGTGTGCAAAAATGGGTTAGAAATGGCCAAAGTTGGCTTAAAAGGGTTAGAGGTGTGCAAAAATAGGTTAGAAATGGCCAAAGGTGGCTTCAAGACAGATAGAGATGTGCAAAAGTGGTATAGAAATGGCCAAAGATGGCTTCAAAATGATTAGAGATGTGCAAAAATGGATTAGAAATGGCCAAAGTTAGCTTCAAAAGGGTTAGATATGTGCAAAAAATGTTTAGAAATGGCCAAAGATGGCTTGAAAAGGATTGGAGATGTGCAAAAATGAGTTAGATATGGACAAAGATGGCTTGAAAAGGGTGAAAAAACAGAAAATCTGGGTTAGAAATCGCCTAAGAGGGCTTGAAAAGTGTCAGAGGTGTGCAAAAACGGCTTAGAAATGGCCAAAGATAACTTCTAAAGGGTTAGATATGTGCAAAAATGGTTTAGGAATGCCCAAAGATGGCTTCAAAAGGGTTAGAGGTGTGCATAAATGGTTTATAAAATGCCAAATTTGGCTTCAACAGGGTTAGAGGTGTGCAAAAAAGGGTTTCAAATGGCCAAAGATGGCTTCAAAGGGTAATTGATGTGCAAAAATGGGTTAGAAATGGGAAAAGATGCCTTAAAAATCGGTTAGAGACGTGCGAAAATGGGTTAGAAACAAAGATGGCTTAAAAAGGAATACAGATGTGCAAAAACTGGTTTGAAATGGCCAAACAGCTTCAAAAGGGTTCGAGGTGTGCAAAAATGGGTTAGAAATGCGCAAAGATGGCTCAAAAAGTGCTAGAGGTGTACAAAAATGGTTTAGAAATGGCCAAAGTTGGCTTCAAAAGGGTTAGAGATGTGCAAAAATGGGTAAAAAATGGCCAAAGTTGGCTTCAATAGGTTAGAGATGTGCAAAAATGGTTTAGAAATGGCTAAAGGTAGCTTCAAAAGGGTCAGAGACGTGCAAAAATGGGTTAGAAATAAAGATGACCTAAAGAGGAGTACAGATGTGTAAAAAAATTGGTTTGAAATGTACAAAGACTGCTTCAAAAGGGTAAGCGATGTGCAAAAATGGGTTAGAAATGGCGAAAGTTGGCTTAAAAGGGTGAGATAACAGAAAATCTGGGTTAGAAATCGCCTAAGCGGGCTTGAAAACTGTAAGAGGTGTGCAAAAATGGGTTAGAAATGGCCAAAGATGGATTAAGAAGGGTTAGACATGCGCAAATATGGGTTAGAAAATTCTAAAGGTGGCTTCAAAAGGGCTAGAGGTGTGCAAAAATGGGTTTGAAATGGCCAAAGATGGCTCAAAAGGGTTAGAGGTGTGCAAAAACGGGTTAGAAATGGCCAAAGTTGACTTAAAAGGGTTAGAGGTGTGCAAAAATAGGTTAGAAATGGCCAAAGGTGGCTTCAAGACAGATAGAGATGTGCAAAAGTGGTATAGAAATGGCCAAAGATGGCTTCAAAATGATTAGAGATGTGCAAAAATGGATTAGAAATGGCCAAAGTTAGCTTCAAAAGGGTTAGATATGTGCAAAAAATGTTTAGAAATGGCCAAAGATGGCTTGAAAAGGATTGGAGATGTGCAAAAATGAGTTAGATATGGACAAAGATGGCTTGAAAAGGGTGAAAAAACAGAAAATCTGGGTTAGAAATCGCCTAAGAGGGCTTGAAAAGTGTCAGAGGTGTGCAAAAACGGCTTAGAAATGGCCAAAGATAACTTCTAAAGGGTTAGATATGTGCAAAAATGGTTTAGGAATGCCCAAAGATGGCTTCAAAAGGGTTAGAGGTGTGCATAAATGGTTTATAAAATGCCAAATTTGGCTTCAACAGGGTTAGAGGTGTGCAAAAAAGGGTTTCAAATGGCCAAAGATGGCTTCAAAAGGGTAAGTGATGTGCAAAAATGGGTTAGAAATGGGAAAAGATGCCTTAAAATCGGTTAGAGACGTGCGAAAATGGGTTAGAAACAAAGATGGCTTAAAAAGGAATACAGATGTGCAAAAACTGGTTTGAAATGGCCAAACAGCTTCAAAAGGGTTCGAGGTGTGCAAAAATGGGTTAGAAATGCGCAAAGATGGCTCAAAAAGTGCTAGAGGTGTACAAAAATGGTTTAGAAATGGCCAAAGTTGGCTTCAAAAGGGTTAGAGATGTGCAAAAATGGGTAAAAAATGGCCAGTTGGCTTCAATAGGGTTAGAGATGTGCAAAAATGGTTTAGAAATGGCTAAAGGTAGCTTCAAAAGGGTCAGAGACGTGCAAAAATGGGTTAGAAATAAAGATGACCTAAAGAGGAGTACAGATGTGTAAAAAAACTGGTTTGAAATGGCCAAAGTTGGCTTCAAAAGAGATAGAGATGTGCAAAAAAGGGTTAGAAATGGCGAAAGTTGGCTTAAAAGGGTGAGATAACAGAAAATCTGGGTTAGAAATCGCCTAAGCGGGCTTGAAAACTGTAAGAGGTGTGCAAAAATGGGTTAGAAATGGCCAAAGATGGATTAAGAAGGGTTAGACATGCGCAAAAATGGGTTAGAAAATGCTAAAGGTGGCTTCAAAAGGGTTAGAGGTGTGCAAAAATGGGTTTGAAATGGCCAAAGTTGGCTTAAAAGGGTTAGAGGTGTGCAAAAATGGGTTAGAAATGGCCAAAGGTGGCTTCAAGACAGATAGAGATGTGCAAAAGTGGTATAGAAATGGCCAAAGATGGCTTCAAAATGATTAGAGATGTGCAAAAATGGATTAGAAATGGCCAAAGTTAGCTTCAAAAGGGTTAGATATGTGCAAAAAATGTTTAGAAATGGCCAAAGATGGCTTGAAAAGGATTGGAGATGTGCAAAAATGAGTTAGATATGGACAAAGATGGCTTGAAAAGGGTGAAAAAACAGAAAATCTGGGTTAGAAATCGCCTAAGAGGGCTTGAAAAGTGTCAGAGGTGTGCAAAAACGGCTTAGAAATGGCCAAAGATAACTTCTAAAGGGTTAGATATGTGCAAAAATGGTTTAGGAATGCCCAAAGATGGCTTCAAAAGGGTTAGAGGTGTGCATAAATGGTTTATAAAATGCCAAATTTGGCTTCAACAGGGTTAGAGGTGTGCAAAAAAGGGTTTCAAATGGCCAAAGATGGCTTCAAAAGGGTTAGAGATGTGCAAAAATGGGTTAGAAATCGCCAAAGATGGCTTCAAAGGGGTTGGAGATGTGCAAAAAAGGGTTAGAATTTGCCTAGGAGTGCTTGAAAAGTGTAAGAGGAGTGCAAAAATGGTTTAGAAATGGCCGAAGATGTCTTCACAAGGGAATAGAGGTGTGCAAAGTGGGTTAGAAATAAAGATGACCTAGAAAGGAGTGCAGATGTGTAAAAAAACTGGTTTGAAATGTACAAAGACTGCTTCAAAAGGGTAAGCGATGTGCAAAAATGGGTTAGAAATGGGAAAAGATGCCTTAAAATCGGTTAGAGACGTGCGAAAATGGGTTAGAAACAAAGATGGCTTTAAAAGGAATACAGATGTGCAAAACCTGGTTTGAAATGGCCAAACAGCTTCAAAAGGGTTCGAGGTGTGCAAAAATGGGTTAGAAATGCGCAAAGATGGCTCAAAAAGTGTTAGAGGTGTACAAAAATGGTTTAGAAATGGCCAAAGTTGGCTTCAAAAGGGTTAGAGATGTGCAAAAATGGGTAAAAAATGGCCAAAGTTGGCTTCAATAGGGTTAGAGGTGTGCAAAAATGGTTTAGAAATGGCTAAAGGTAGCTTCAAAAGGGTTAGAGACGTGCAAAAAAGGGTTAGAAATAAACATGACCTAAAGAGGAGTACAGATGTGTAAAAAAACTGGTTTGAAATGGCCAAAGTTGGCTTCAAAAGAGATAGAGATGTGCAAAAAAGGGTTAGAAATGGCGAAAGTTGGCTTAAAAGGGTGAGATAACAGAAAATCTGGGTTAGAAATCGCCTAAGCGGGCTTGAAAACTGTAAGAGGTGTGCAAAAATGGGTTAGAAATGGCCAAAGATGGATTAAGAAGGGTTAGACATGCGCAAAAATGGGTTAGAAAATGCTAAAGGTGGCTTCAAAAGGGTTAGAGGTGTGCAAAAATGGGTTTGAAATGGCCAAAGATGGCTCAAAAGGGTTAGAGGTGTGCAAAAACGGGTTAGAAATGGCCAAAGTTGGCTTAAAAGGGTTAGAGGTGTGCAAAAATGGGTTAGAAATGGCCAAAGGTGGCTTCAAGACAGATAGAGATGTGCAAAAGTAGTATAGAAATGGCCAAAGATGGCTTCAAAATGATTAGAGATGTGCAAAAATGGATTAGAAATGGCCAAAGTTAGCTTCAAAAGGGTTAGATATGTGCAAAAAATGTTTAGAAATGGCCAAAGATGGCTTGAAAAGGATTGGAGATGTGCAAAAATGAGTTAGATATGGACAAAGATGGCTTGAAAAGGGTGAAAAAACAGAAAATCTGGGTTAGAAATCGCCTAAGAGGGCTTGAAAAGTGTCAGAGGTGTGCAAAAACGGCTTAGAAATGGCCAAAGATAACTTCTAAAGGGTTAGATATGTGCAAAAATGGTTTAGGAATGCCCAAAGATGGCTTCAAAAGGGTTAGAGGTGTGCATAAATGGTTTATAAAATGCCAAATTTGGCTTCAACAGGGTTAGAGGTGTGCAAAAAAGGGTTTCAAATGGCCAAAGATGGCTTCAAAAGGGTTAGAGATGTGCAAAAATGGGTTAGAAATGGCCAAAAATGTCATCAAAAGGGTTAGAGACGTGCAAAAACGGGAACAGATGTGCAAAAATGGTTTAGAATTGGCCAGAAATGCACTGAAATGTCTAGAAACGGGCAAAAAAAAGTTAGAAATGGCCAAAGACGGCTTATGAAATCGTAGAGATGTGCAAAAATGATTAAAAATGGCCAAAGATGGCTTTGAAAGCGATAGAGATGTGCAAATAAGGGATATAAATAGTGAAATTTGGCTTCAAAAGAGATAGAGATGTGCAAAAAAGGGTTAGAAATGGCCAAAGATGGCTTCGAAAGGGTGAGAAAACCGAAAATCTGAGTTAGAAAATGCCTAAGAGGGCTTGAAAAGTGTAAGAGGTGTGCAAAAACGGGTTGGAAATGGACAAAGATATCTACACAAGTGTTAGAGGTGTGCAAAAACTGGTTAGAAATGGCCAAAGTTGGCTTAAAAGGGTTAGAGGTGTGCAAAAATGGGTTAGAAATTGCCAAAGATAGCTTCAAAAGGGTTCGAGATGTTCAAAAATGGTTTAGAAATGGCCAAAGGTGGCTTCAAGACAGATAGAGATGTGCAAAAGTGGTATAGAAATGGCCAAAGATGGCTTCAAAATGATTAGAGATGTGCAAAAATGGATTAGAAATGGCCAAAGTTAGCTTCAAAAGGGTTAGATATGTGCAAAAAATGTTTAGAAATGGCCAAAGATGGCTTGAAAAGGATTGGAGATGTGCAAAAATGAGTTAGATATGGACAAAGATGGCTTGAAAAGGGTGAAAAAACAGAAAATCTGGGTTAGAAATCGCCTAAGAGGGCTTGAAAAGTGTCAGAGGTGTGCAAAAACGGCTTAGAAATGGCCAAAGATAACTTCTAAAGGGTTAGATATGTGCAAAAATGGTTTAGGAATGCCCAAAGATGGCTTCAAAAGGGTTAGAGGTGTGCATAAATGGTTTATAAAATGCCAAATTTGGCTTCAACAGGGTTAGAGGTGTGCAAAAAAGGGTTTCAAATGGCCAAAGATGGCTTCAAAAGGGTAAGTGATGTGCAAAAATGGGTTAGAAATCGCCAAAGATGGCTTCAAAGGGGTTGGAGATGTGCAAAAAAGGGTTAGAATTTGTGTAGGAGTGCTTGAAAAGTGTAAGAGGAGTGCAAAAATGGTTTAGAAATGGCCGAAGATGTCTTCACAAGGGAATAGAGGTGTGCAAAGTGGGTTAGAAATAAAGATGACCTAGAAAGGAGTGCAGATGTGTAAAAAAACTGGTTTGAAATGTACAAAGACTGCTTCAAAAGGGTAAGCGATGTGCAAAAATGGGTTAGAAATGGCGAAAGTTGGCTTAAAAGGGTGAGATAACAGAAAATCTGGGTTAGAAATCGCCTAAGCGGGCTTGAAAACTGTAAGAGGTGTGCAAAAATGGGTTAGAAATGGCCAAAGATGGATTAAGAAGGGTTAGACATGCGCAAATATGGGTTAGAAAATGCTAAAGGTGGCTTCAAAAGGGTTAGAGGTGTGCAAAAATGGGTTTGAAATGGCCAAAGATGGCTCAAAAGGGTTAGAGGTGTGCAAAAACGGGTTAGAAATGGCCAAAGTTGACTTAAAAGGGTTAGAGGTGTGCAAAAATAGGTTAGAAATGGCCAAAGGTGGCTTCAAGACAGATAGAGATGTGCAAAAGTGGTATAGAAATGGCCAAAGATGGCTTCAAAATGATTAGAGATGTGCAAAAATGGATTAGAAATGGCCAAAGTTAGCTTCAAAAGGGTTAGATATGTGCAAAAAATGTTTAGAAATGGCCAAAGATGGCTTGAAAAGGATTGGAGATGTGCAAAAATGAGTTAGATATGGACAAAGATGGCTTGAAAAGGGTGAAAAAACAGAAAATCTGGGTTAGAAATCGCCTAAGAGGGCTTGAAAAGT
The DNA here is from genome assembly GCF_037157495.1 of Lathamus discolor. Taxonomy (NCBI): domain Eukaryota; kingdom Metazoa; phylum Chordata; class Aves; order Psittaciformes; family Psittacidae; genus Lathamus; species Lathamus discolor. The sequence goes on from NC_088908.1 coordinate 26,836,073, forward strand.
GTCAGAGGTGTGCAAAAACGGCTTAGAAATGGCCAAAGATAACTTCTAAAGGGTTAGATATGTGCAAAAATGGTTTAGGAATGCCCAAAGATGGCTTCAAAAGGGTTAGAGGTGTGCATAAATGGTTTATAAAATGCCAAATTTGGCTTCAACAGGGTTAGAGGTGTGCAAAAAAGGGTTTCAAATGGCCAAAGATGGCTTCAAAAGGGTAAGTGATGTGCAAAAATGGGTTAGAAATGGGAAAAGATGCCTTAAAATCGGTTAGAGACGTGCAAAAACGGGAACAGATGTGCAAAAATGGTTTAGAATTGGCCAGAAATGCACTGAAATGTCTAGAAACGGGCAAAAAAAAAGTTAGAAATGGCCAAAGACGGCTTATGAAATCGTAGAGATGTGCAAAAATGATTAAAAATGGCCAAAGATGGCTTTGAAAGCGATAGAGATGTGCAAATAAGGGATATAAATAGTGAAATTTGGCTTCAAAAGAGATAGAGATGTGCAAAAAAGGGTTAGAAATGGCCAAAGATGGCTTCGAAAGGGTGAGAAAACCGAAAATCTGAGTTAGAAAATGCCTAAGAGGGCTTGAAAAGTGTAAGAGGTGTGCAAAAACGGGTTGGAAATGGACAAAGATGTCTACACAAGTGTTAGAGGTGTGCAAAAACTGGTTAGAAATGGCCAAAGTTGGCTTAAAAGGGTTAGAGGTGTGCAAAAATGGGTTAGAAATTGCCAAAGATAGCTTCAAAAGGGTTCGAGATGTTCAAAAATGGTTTAGAAATGGCCAAAGGTGGCTTCAAGACAGATAGAGATGTGCAAAAGTGGTATAGAAATGGCCAAAGATGGCTTCAAAATGATTAGAGATGTGCAAAAATGGATTAGAAATGGCCAAAGTTAGCTTCAAAAGGGTTAGATATGTGCAAAAAATGTTTAGAAATGGCCAAAGATGGCTTGAAAAGGATTGGAGATGTGCAAAAATGAGTTAGATATGGACAAAGATGGCTTGAAAAGGGTGAAAAAACAGAAAATCTGGGTTAGAAATCGCCTAAGAGGGCTTGAAAAGTGTCAGAGGTGCGCAAAAACGGCTTAGAAATGGCCAAAGATAACTTCTAAAGGGTTAGATATGTGCAAAAATGGTTTAGGAATGCCCAAAGATTGCTTCAAAAGGGTTAGAGGTCTGCATAAATGGTTTATAAAATGCCAAATTTGGCTTCAACAGGGTTAGAGGTGTGCAAAAAAGGGTTTCAAATGGCCAAAGATGGCTTCAAAAGGGTAAGTGATGTGCAAAAATGGGTTAGAAATGGGAAAAGATGCCTTAAAATCGGTTAGAGACGTGCGAAAATGGGTTAGAAACAAAGATGGCTTAAAAAGGAATACAGATGTGCAAAAACTGGTTTGAAATGGCCAAACAGCTTCAAAAGGGTTAGAGGTGTGCAAAAATGGATTAGAAATGGCCAAAGTTAGCTTCAAAAGGGTTAGATATGTGCAAAAAATGTTTAGAAATGGCCAAAGATGGCTTGAAAAGGATTGGAGATGTGCAAAAATGAGTTAGATATGGACAAAGATGGCTTGAAAAGGGTGAAAAAACAGAAAATCTGGGTTAGAAATCGCCTAAGAGGGCTTGAAAAGTGTCAGAGGTGTGCAAAAACGGCTTAGAAATGGCCAAAGATAACTTCTAAAGGGTTAGATATGTGCAAAAATGGTTTAGGAATGCCCAAAGATGGCTTCAAAAGGGTTAGAGGTGTGCATAAATGGTTTATAAAATGCCAAATTTGGCTTCAACAGGGTTAGAGGTGTGCAAAAAAGGGTTTCAAATGGCCAAAGATGGCTTCAAAAGGGTTAGAGATGTGCAAAAATGGGTTAGAAATCGCCAAAGATGGCTTCAAAGGGGTTGGAGATGTGCAAAAAAGGGTTAGAATTTGTGTAGGAGTGCTTGAAAAGTGTAAGAGGAGTGCAAAAATGGTTTAGAAATGGCCGAAGATGTCTTCACAAGGGAATAGAGGTGTGCAAAGTGGGTTAGAAATAAAGATGACCTAGAAAGGAGTGCAGATGTGTAAAAAAACTGGTTTGAAATGTACAAAGACTGCTTCAAAAGGGTAAGCGATGTGCAAAAATGGGTTAGAAATGGCGAAAGTTGGCTTAAAAGGGTGAGATAACAGAAAATCTGGGTTAGAAATCGCCTAAGCGGGCTTGAAAACTGTAAGAGGTGTGCAAAAATGGGTTAGAAATGGCCAAAGATGGATTAAGAAGGGTTAGACATGCGCAAATATGGGTTAGAAAATGCTAAAGGTGGCTTCAAAAGGGTTAGAGGTGTGCAAAAATGGGTTTGAAATGGCCAAAGATGGCTCAAAAGGGTTAGAGGTGTGCAAAAACGGGTTAGAAATGGCCAAAGTTGACTTAAAAGGGTTAGAGGTGTGCAAAAATAGGTTAGAAATGGCCAAAGGTGGCTTCAAGACAGATAGAGATGTGCAAAAGTGGTATAGAAATGGCCAAAGATGGCTTCAAAATGATTAGAGATGTGCAAAAATGGATTAGAAATGGCCAAAGTTAGCTTCAAAAGGGTTAGATATGTGCAAAAAATGTTTAGAAATGGCCAAAGATGGCTTGAAAAGGATTGGAGATGTGCAAAAATGAGTTAGATATGGACAAAGATGGCTTGAAAAGGGTGAAAAAACAGAAAATCTGGGTTAGAAATCGCCTAAGAGGGCTTGAAAAGTGTCAGAGGTGTGCAAAAACGGCTTAGAAATGGCCAAAGATAACTTCTAAAGGGTTAGATATGTGCAAAAATGGTTTAGGAATGCCCAAAGATGGCTTCAAAAGGGTTAGAGGTGTGCATAAATGGTTTATAAAATGCCAAATTTGGCTTCAACAGGGTTAGAGGTGTGCAAAAAAGGGTTTCAAATGGCCAAAGATGGCTTCAAAAGGGTAAGTGATGTGCAAAAATGGGTTAGAAATGGGAAAAGATGCCTTAAAATCGGTTAGAGACGTGCAAAAACGGGAACAGATGTGCAAAAATGGTTTAGAATTGGCCAGAAATGCACTGAAATGTCTAGAAACGGGCAAAAAAAAGTTAGAAATGGCCAAAGACGGCTTATGAAATCGTAGAGATGTGCAAAAATGATTAAAAATGGCCAAAGATGGCTTTGAAAGCGATAGAGATGTGCAAATAAGGGATATAAATAGTGAAATTTGGCTTCAAAAGAGATAGAGATGTGCAAAAAAGGGTTAGAAATGGCCAAAGATGGCTTCGAAAGGGTGAGAAAACCGAAAATCTGAGTTAGAAAATGCCTAAGAGGGCTTGAAAAGTGTAAGAGGTGTGCAAAAACGGGTTAGAAATGGACAAAGATGTCTACACAAGTGTTAGAGGTGTGCAAAAACTGGTTAGAAATGGCCAAAGTTGGCTTAAAAGGGTTAGAGGTGTGCAAAAATGGGTTAGAAATTGCCAAAGATAGCTTCAAAAGGGTTAGAGATGTTCAAAAATGGTTTAGAAATGGCCAAAGGTGGCTTCAAGACAGATAGAGATGTGCAAAAGTGGTATAGAAATGGCCAAAGATGGCTTCAAAATGATTAGAGATGTGCAAAAATGGATTAGAAATGGCCAAAGTTAGCTTCAAAAGGGTTAGATATGTGCAAAAAATGTTTAGAAATGGCCAAAGATGGCTTGAAAAGGATTGGAGATGTGCAAAAATGAGTTAGATATGGACAAAGATGGCTTGAAAAGGGTGAAAAAACAGAAAATCTGGGTTAGAAATCGCCTAAGAGGGCTTGAAAAGTGTCAGAGGTGTGCAAAAACGGCTTAGAAATGGCCAAAGATAACTTCTAAAGGGTTAGATATGTGCAAAAATGGTTTAGGAATGCCCAAAGATGGCTTCAAAAGGGTTAGAGGTGTGCATAAATGGTTTATAAAATGCCAAATTTGGCTTCAACAGGGTTAGAGGTGTGCAAAAAAGGGTTTCAAATGGCCAAAGATGGCTTCAAAAGGGTAAGTGATGTGCAAAAATGGGTTAGAAATGGGAAAAGATGCCTTAAAATCGGTTAGAGACGTGCGAAAATGGGTTAGAAACAAAGATGGCTTAAAAAGGAATAGAGATGTGCAAAACCTGGTTTGAAATGGCCAAACAGCTTCAAAAGGGTTCGAGGTGTGCAAAAATGGGTTAGAAATGCGCAAAGATGGCTCAAAGAGTGCTAGAGGTGTACAAAAATGGTTTAGAAATGGCCAAAGTTGGCTTCAAAAGGGTTAGAGATGTGCAAAAATGGGTAAAAAATTGCCAAAGTTGGCTTCAAAAGGGTTAGAGATGTGCAAAAATGGTTTAGAAATGGCTAAAGGTAGCTTCAAAAGGGTCAGAGACGTGCAAAAATGGGTTAGAAATAAAGATGACCTAAAGAGGAGTACAGATGTGTAAAAAAACTGGTTTGAAATGGCCAAAGTTGGCTTCAAAAGAGATAGAGATGTGCAAAAAAGGGTTAGAAATGGCGAAAGTTGGCTTAAAAGGGTGAGATAACAGAAAATCTGGGTTAGAAATCGCCTAAGCGGGCTTGAAAACTGTAAGAGGTGTGCAAAAATGGGTTAGAAATGGCCAAAGATGGATTAAGAAGGGTTAGACATGCGCAAATATGGGTTAGAAAATGCTAAAGGTGGCTTCAAAAGGGTTAGAGGTGTGCAAAAATGGGTTTGAAATGGCCAAAGATGGCTCAAAAGGGTTAGAGGTGTGCAAAAACGGGTTAGAAATGGCCAAAGTTGACTTAAAAGGGTTAGAGGTGTGCAAAAATAGGTTAGAAATGGCCAAAGGTGGCTTCAAGACAGATAGAGATGTGCAAAAGTGGTATAGAAATGGCCAAAGATGGCTTCAAAATGATTAGAGATGTGCAAAAATGGATTAGAAATGGCCAAAGTTAGCTTCAAAAGGGTTAGATATGTGCAAAAAATGTTTAGAAATGGCCAAAGATGGCTTGAAAAGGATTGGAGATGTGCAAAAATGAGTTAGATATGGACAAAGATGGCTTGAAAAGGGTGAAAAAACAGAAAATCTGGGTTAGAAATCGCCTAAGAGGGCTTGAAAAGTGTCAGAGGTGTGCAAAAACGGCTTAGAAATGGCCAAAGATAACTTCTAAAGGGTTAGATATGTGCAAAAATGGTTTAGGAATGCCCAAAGATGGCTTCAAAAGGGTTAGAGGTGTGCATAAATGGTTTATAAAATGCCAAATTTGGCTTCAACAGGGTTAGAGGTGTGCAAAAAAGGGTTTCAAATGGCCAAAGATGGCTTCAAAAGGGTAAGTGATGTGCAAAAATGGGTTAGAAATGGGAAAAGATGCCTTAAAATCGGTTAGAGACGTGCGAAAACGGGAACAGATGTGCAAAAATGGTTTAGAATTGGCCAGAAATGCACTGAAATGTCTAGAAACGGGCAAAAAAAAGTTAGAAATGGCCAAAGACGGCTTATGAAATCGTAGAGATGTGCAAAAATGATTAAAAATGGCCAAAGATGGCTTTGAAAGCGATAGAGATGTGCAAATAAGGGATATAAATAGTGAAATTTGGCTTCAAAAGAGATAGAGATGTGCAAAAAAGGGTTAGAAATGGCCAAAGATGGCTTCGAAAGGGTGAGAAAACCGAAAATCTGAGTTAGAAAATGCCTAAGAGGGCTTGAAAAGTGTAAGAGGTGTGCAAAAACGGGTTAGAAATGGACAAAGATGTCTACACAAGTGTTAGAGGTGTGCAAAAACTGGTTAGAAATGGCCAAAGTTGGCTTAAAAGGGTTAGAGGTGTGCAAAAATGGGTTAGAAATTGCCAAAGATAGCTTCAAAAGGGTTAGAGATGTTCAAAAATGGTTTAGAAATGGCCAAAGGTGGCTTCAAGACAGATAGAGATGTGCAAAAGTGGTATAGAAATGGCCAAAGATGGCTTCAAAATGATTAGAGATGTGCAAAAATGGATTAGAAATGGCCAAAGTTAGCTTCAAAAGGGTTAGATATGTGCAAAAAATGTTTAGAAATGGCCAAAGATGGCTTGAAAAGGATTGGAGATGTGCAAAAATGAGTTAGATATGGACAAAGATGGCTTGAAAAGGGTGAAAAAACAGAAAATCTGGGTTAGAAATCGCCTAAGAGGGCTTGAAAAGTGTCAGAGGTGTGCAAAAACGGCTTAGAAATGGCCAAAGATAACTTCTAAAGGGTTAGATATGTGCAAAAATGGTTTAGGAATGCCCAAAGATGGCTTCAAAAGGGTTAGAGGTGTGCATAAATGGTTTATAAAATGCCAAATTTGGCTTCAACAGGGTTAGAGGTGTGCAAAAAAGGGTTTCAAATGGCCAAAGATGGCTTCAAAAGGGTAAGTGATGTGCAAAAATGGGTTAGAAATGGGAAAAGATGCCTTAAAATCGGTTAGAGACGTGCGAAAATGGGTTAGAAACAAAGATGGCTTAAAAAGGAATACAGATGTGCAAAAACTGGTTTGAAATGGCCAAACAGCTTCAAAAGGGTTCGAGGTGTGCAAAAATGGGTTAGAAATGCGCAAAGATGGCTCAAAAAGTGCTAGAGGTGTACAAAAATGGTTTAGAAATGGCCAAAGTTGGCTTCAAAAGGGTTAGAGATGTGCAAAAATGGGTAAAAAATGGCCAAAGTTGGCTTCAATAGGGTTAGAGATGTGCAAAAATGGTTTAGAAATGGCTAAAGGTAGCTTCAAAAGGGTCAGAGACGTGCAAAAATGGGTTAGAAATAAAGATGACCTAAAGAGGAGTACAGATGTGTAAAAAAACTGGTTTGAAATGTACAAAGACTGCTTCAAAAGGGTTAGAGGTGTGCAAAAATGGGTTAGAAATGGCGAAAGTTGGCTTAAAAGGGTGAGATAACAGAAAATCTGGGTTAGAAATCGCCTAAGCGGGCTTGAAAACTGTAAGAGGTGTGCAAAAATGGGTTAGAAATGGCCAAAGATGGATTAAGAAGGGTTAGACATGCGCAAAAATGGGTTAGAAAATGCTAAAGGTGGCTTCAAAAGGGTTAGAGGTGTGCAAAAATGGGTTTGAAATGGCCAAAGATGGCTCAAAAGGGTTAGAGGTGTGCAAAAACGGGTTAGAAATGGCCAAAGTTGGCTTAAAAGGGTTAGAGGTGTGCAAAAATAGGTTAGAAATGGCCAAAGGTGGCTTCAAGACAGATAGAGATGCGCAAAAGTGGTATAGAAATGGCCAAAGATGGCTTCAAAATGATTAGAGATGTGCAAAAATGGATTAGAAATGGCCAAAGTTAGCTTCAAAAGGGTTAGATATGTGCAAAAAATGTTTAGAAATGGCCAAAGATGACTTGAAAAGGATTGGAGATGTGCAAAAATGAGTTAGATATGGACAAAGATGGCTTGAAAAGGGTGAAAAAACAGAAAATCTGGGTTAGAAATCGCCTAAGAGGGCTTGAAAAGTGTCAGAGGTGTGCAAAAACGGCTTAGAAATGGCCAAAGATAGCTTCTAAAGGGTTAGATAAAGCCACCAAAGATGGCTTAACAAGGGTAAGTGATGTGCAAAAATATATCTGTTGATGTGCAAAAAAATACTCTGGTTTCTCTTCAGACCGCATAAATCTTTCGCCTTTTACTAAAGATTTCCGTGGAGAAGAACAAGCACGAGTGTCGAGGTTTATTTTTTATTTTTGGGGGTTGGACTAGATGATCTTTTGAGGTCCCTTCCAACCCTTGGGATTCTGTGAAAAACGGGTTTGTAACGGCCAAAGATGGATTCAAAAGTTTAGAGTTGTGCAAAAACGGGTCAGAAATGGCCAAAAATGGCTTCAAAAGGGTTAGAGATGTGCAAAACAGGGAACAGATGTGCAAAAATGGTTTAGATTTGGACAGAAATGCACTGAAATATCTAGAAACGGGCAAAAATGGGTTAGAGAAGAGCAAAAAACGTTTAGAAATGGCTAAAGATAGCTTAAAAAGGAGTACAGATGAGCAAAAATGGTTTAGCTTCAAAAGGGTTAGAGATGTTCAAAAATGGTTTAGAAATGGCCAAAGGTGGCTTCAAGACAGATAGAGGTGTGCAAAAGTGGTATAGAAATGGCCAAAGATGGCTTCAAAATGATTAGAGATGTGCAAAAATGGATTAGAAATGGCCAAAGTTAGCTTCAAAAGGGTTAGATATGTGCAAAAAATGTTTAGAAATGGCCAAAGATGGCTTGAAAAGGATTGGAGATGTGCAAAAATGAGTTAGATATGGACAAAGATGGCTTGACAAGGGTGAAAAAACAGAAAATCTGGGTTAGAAATCGCCTAAGAGGGCTTGAAAAGTGTCAGAGGTGTGCAAAAACGGCTTAGAAATGGCCAAAGATAACTTCTAAAGGGTTAGATATGTGCAAAAATGGTTTAGGAATGCCCAAAGATGGCTTCAAAAGGGTTAGAGGTGTGCATAAATGGTTTATAAAATGCCAAATTTGGCTTCAACAGGGTTAGAGGTGTGCAAAAAAGGGTTTCAAATGGCCAAAGATGGCTTCAAAAGGGTTAGAGATGTGCAAAAATGGGTTAGAAATCGCCAAAGATGGCTTCAAAGGGGTTGGAGATGTGCAAAAAAGGGTTAGAATTTGCCTAGGAGTGCTTGAAAAGTGTAAGAGGAGTGCAAAAATGGGTTAGAAATGGCCGAAGATGTCTTCACAAGGGAATAGAGGTGTGCAAAGTGGGTTAGAAATAAAGATGACCTAGAAAGGAGTGCAGATGTGTAAAAAAACTGGTTTGAAATGTACAAAGACTGCTTCAAAAGGGTAAGCGATGTGCAAAAATGGGTTAGAAATGGGAAAAGATGCCTTAAAATCGGTTAGAGACGTGCGAAAATGGGTTAGAAACAAAGATGGCTTAAAAAGGAATACAGATGTGCAAAAACTGGTTTGAAATGGCCAAACAGCTTCAAAAGGGTTCGAGGTGTGCAAAAATGGGTTAGAAATGCGCAAAGATGGCTCAAAAAGTGCTAGAGGTGTACAAAAATGGTTTAGAAATGGCCAAAGTTGGCTTCAAAAGGGTTAGAGATGTGCAAAAATGGGTAAAAAATGGCCAAAGTTGGCTTCAATAGGGTTAGAGATGTGCAAAAATGGTTTAGAAATGGCTAAAGGTAGCTTCAAAAGGGTCAGAGACGTGCAAAAATGGGTTAGAAATAAAGATGACCTAAAGAGGAGTACAGATGTGTAAAAAAACTGGTTTGAAATGGCCAAAGTTGGCTTCAAAAGAGATAGAGATGTGCAAAAAAGGGTTAGAAATGGCGAAAGTTGGCTTAAAAGGGTGAGATAACAGAAAATCTGGGTTAGAAATCGCCTAAGCGGGCTTGAAAACTGTAAGAGGTGTGCAAAAATGGGTTAGAAATGGCCAAAGATGGATTAAGAAGGGTTAGACATGCGCAAAAATGGGTTAGAAAATGCTAAAGGTGGCTTCAAAAGGGTTAGAGGTGTGCAAAAATGGGTTTGAAATGGCCAAAGATGGCTCAAAAGGGTTAGAGGTGTGCAAAAACGGGTTAGAAATGGCCAAAGTTGGCTTAAAAGGGTTAGAGGTGTGCAAAAATAGGTTAGAAATGGCCAAAGGTGGCTTCAAGACAGATAGAGATGCGCAAAAGTGGTATAGAAATGGCCAAAGATGGCTTCAAAATGATTAGAGATGTGCAAAAATGGATTAGAAATGGCCAAAGTTAGCTTCAAAAGGGTTAGATATGTGCAAAAAATGTTTAGAAATGGCCAAAGATGGCTTGAAAAGGATTGGAGATGTGCAAAAATGAGTTAGATATGGACAAAGATGGCTTGAAAAGGGTGAAAAAACAGAAAATCTGGGTTAGAAATCGCCTAAGAGGGCTTGAAAAGTGTCAGAGGTGTGCAAAAACGGCTTAGAAATGGCCAAAGATAACTTCTAAAGGGTTAGATATGTGCAAAAATGGTTTAGGAATGCCCAAAGATGGCTTCAAAAGGGTTAGAGGTGTGCATAAATGGTTTATAAAATGCCAAATTTGGCTTCAACAGGGTTAGAGGTGTGCAAAAAAGGGTTTCAAATGGCCAAAGATGGCTTCAAAAGGGTAATTGATGTGCAAAAATGGGTTAGAAATGGGAAAAGATGCCTTAAAATCGGTTAGAGACGTGCGAAAACGGGAACAGATGTGCAAAAATGGTTTAGAATTGGCCAGAAATGCACTGAAATGTCTAGAAACGGGCAAAAAAAAGTTAGAAATGGCCAAAGACGGCTTATGAAATCGTAGAGATGTGCAAAAATGATTAAAAATGGCCAAAGATGGCTTTGAAAGCGATAGAGATGTGCAAATAAGGGATATAAATAGTGAAATTTGGCTTCAAAAGAGATAGAGATGTGCAAAAAAGGGTTAGAAATGGCCAAAGATGGCTTCGAAAGGGTGAGAAAACCGAAAATCTGAGTTAGAAAATGCCTAAGAGGGCTTGAAAAGTGTAAGAGGTGTGCAAAAACGGGTTGGAAATGGACAAAGATGTCTACACAAGTGTTAGAGGTGTGCAAAAACTGGTTAGAAATGGCCAAAGTTGGCTTAAAAGGGTTAGAGGTGTGCAAAAATGGGTTAGAAATTGCCAAAGATAGCTTCAAAAGGGTTAGAGATGTTCAAAAATGGTTTAGAAATGGCCAAAGGTGGCTTCAAGACAGATAGAGATGTGCAAAAGTGGTATAGAAATGGCCAAAGATGGCTTCAAAATGATTAGAGATGTGCAAAAATGGATTAGAAATGGCCAAAGTTAGCTTCAAAAGGGTTAGATATGTGCAAAAAATGTTTAGAAATGGCCAAAGATGGCTTGAAAAGGATTGGAGATGTGCAAAAATGAGTTAGATATGGACAAAGATGGCTTGAAAAGGGTGAAAAAACAGAAAATCTGGGTTAGAAATCGCCTAAGAGGGCTTGAAAAGTGTCAGAGGTGTGCAAAAACGGCTTAGAAATGGCCAAAGATAGCTTCTAAAGGGTTAGATAAAGCCACCAAAGATGGCTTAACAAGGGTAAGTGATGTGCAAAAATATATCTGTTGATGTGCAAAAAAATACTCTGGTTTCTCTTCAGACCGCATAAATCTTTCGCCTTTTACTAAAGATTTCCGTGGAGAAGAACAAGCACGAGTGTCGAGGTTTATTTTTTATTTTTGGGGGTTGGACTAGATGATCTTTTGAGGTCCCTTCCAACCCTTGGGATTCTGTGAAAAACGGGTTTGTAACGGCCAAAGATGGATTCAAAAGTTTAGAGTTGTGCAAAAACGGGTCAGAAATGGCCAAAAATGGCTTCAAAAGGGTTAGAGATGTGCAAAACAGGGAACAGATGTGCAAAAATGGTTTAGATTTGGACAGAAATGCACTGAAATATCTAGAAACGGGCAAAAATGGGTTAGAGAAGAGCAAAAAACGTTTAGAAATGGCTAAAGATAGCTTAAAAAGGAGTACAGATGAGCAAAAATGGTTTAGCTTCAAAAGGGTTAGAGATGTTCAAAAATGGTTTAGAAATGGCCAAAGGTGGCTTCAAGACAGATAGAGGTGTGCAAAAGTGGTATAGAAATGGCCAAAGATGGCTTCAAAATGATTAGAGATGTGCAAAAATGGATTAGAAATGGCCAAAGTTAGCTTCAAAAGGGTTAGATATGTGCAAAAAATGTTTAGAAATGGCCAAAGATGGCTTGAAAAGGATTGGAGATGTGCAAAAATGAGTTAGATATGGACAAAGATGGCTTGAAAAGGGTGAAAAAACAGAAAATCTGGGTTAGAAATCGCCTAAGAGGGCTTGAAAAGTGTCAGAGGTGTGCAAAAACGGCTTAGAAATGGCCAAAGATAACTTCTAAAGGGTTAGATATGTGCAAAAATGGTTTAGGAATGCCCAAAGATGGCTTCAAAAGGGTTAGAGGTGTGCATAAATGGTTTATAAAATGCCAAATTTGGCTTCAACAGGGTTAGAGGTGTGCAAAAAAGGGTTTCAAATGGCCAAAGATGGCTTCAAAAGGGTAAGTGATGTGCAAAAATGGGTTAGAAATGGGAAAAGATGCCTTAAAATCGGTTAGAGACGTGCGAAAATGGGTTAGAAACAAAGATGGCTTAAAAAGGAATACAGATGTGCAAAAACTGGTTTGAAATGGCCAAACAGCTTCAAAAGGGTTCGAGGTGTGCAAAAATGGGTTAGAAATGCGCAAAGATGGCTCAAAAAGTGCTAGAGGTGTACAAAAATGGTTTAGAAATGGCCAAAGTTGGCTTCAAAAGGGTTAGAGATGTGCAAAAATGGGTAAAAAATGGCCAAAGTTGGCTTCAATAGGGTTAGAGATGTGCAAAAATGGTTTAGAAATGGCTAAAGGTAGCTTCAAAAGGGTCAGAGACGTGCAAAAATGGGTTAGAAATAAAGATGACCTAAAGAGGAGTACAGATGTGTAAAAAAACTGGTTTGAAATGGCCAAAGTTGGCTTCAAAAGAGATAGAGATGTGCAAAAAAGGGTTAGAAATGGCGAAAGTTGGCTTAAAAGGGTGAGATAACAGAAAATCTGGGTTAGAAATCGCCTAAGCGGGCTTGAAAACTGTAAGAGGTGTGCAAAAATGGGTTAGAAATGGCCAAAGATGGATTAAGAAGGGTTAGACATGCGCAAATATGGGTTAGAAAATGCTAAAGGTGGCTTCAAAAGGGTTAGAGGTGTGCAAAAATGGGTTTGAAATGGCCAAAGATGGCTCAAAAGGGTTAGAGGTGTGCAAAAATGGGTTAGAAATGGCCAAAGTTGGCTTAAAAGGGTTAGAGGTGTGCAAAAATAGGTTAGAAATGGCCAAAGGTGGCTTCAAGACAGATAGAGATGCGCAAAAGTGGTATAGAAATGGCCAAAGATGGCTTCAAAATGATTAGAGATGTGCAAAAATGGATTAGAAATGGCCAAAGTTAGCTTCAAAAGGGTTAGATATGTGCAAAAAATGTTTAGAAATGGCCAAAGATGGCTTGAAAAGGATTGGAGATGTGCAAAAATGAGTTAGATATGGACAAAGATGGCTTGAAAAGGGTGAAAAAACAGAAAATCTGGTTAGAAATCGCCTAAGAGGGCTTGAAAAGTGTCAGAGGTGTGCAAAAACGGCTTAGAAATGGCCAAAGATAACTTCTAAAGGGTTAGATATGTGCAAAAATGGTTTAGGAATGCCCAAAGATGGCTTCAAAAGGGTTAGAGGTGTGCATAAATGGCTTATAAAATGCCAAATTTGGCTTCAACAGGGTTAGAGGTGTGCAAAAAAGGGTTTCAAATGGCCAAAGATGGCTTCAAAAGGGTAATTGATGTGCAAAAATGGGTTAGAAATGGGAAAAGATGCCTTAAAATCGGTTAGAGACGTGCGAAAATGGGTTAGAAACAAAGATGGCTTAAAAAGGAATACAGATGTGCAAAAACTGGTTTGAAATGGCCAAACAGCTTCAAAAGGGTTCGAGGTGTGCAAAAATGGGTTAGAAATGCGCAAAGATGGCTCAAAAAGTGCTAGAGGTGTACAAAAATGGTTTAGAAATGGCCAAAGTTGGCTTCAAAAGGGTTAGAGATGTGCAAAAATGGGTAAAAAATGGCCAAAGTTGGCTTCAATAGGGTTAGAGATGTGCAAAAATGGTTTAGAAATGGCTAAAGGTAGCTTCAAAAGGGTCAGAGACGTGCAAAAATGGGTTAGAAATAAAGATGACCTAAAGAGGAGTACAGATGTGTAAAAAAACTGGTTTGAAATGGCCAAAGTTGGCTTCAAAAGAGATAGAGATGTGCAAAAAAGGGTTAGAAATGGCGAAAGTTGGCTTAAAAGGGTGAGATAACAGAAAATCTGGGTTAGAAATCGCCTAAGCGGGCTTGAAAACTGTAAGAGGTGTGCAAAAATGGGTTAGAAATGGCCAAAGATGGATTAAGAAGGGTTAGACATGCGCAAATATGGGTTAGAAAATTCTAAAGGTGGCTTCAAAAGGGTTAGAGGTGTGCAAAAATGGGTTTGAAATGGCCAAAGATGGCTCAAAAGGGTTAGAGGTGTGCAAAAATGGGTTAGAAATGGCCAAAGTTGGCTTAAAAGGGTTAGAGGTGTGCAAAAATAGGTTAGAAATGGCCAAAGGTGGCTTCAAGACAGATAGAGATGTGCAAAAGTGGTATAGAAATGGCCAAAGATGGCTTCAAAATGATTAGAGATGTGCAAAAATGGATTAGAAATGGCCAAAGTTAGCTTCAAAAGGGTTGGATATGTGCAAAAAATGTTTAGAAATGGCCAAAGATGGCTTGAAAAGGATTGGAGATGTGCAAAAATGAGTTAGATATGGACAAAGATGGCTTGAAAAGGGTGAAAAAACAGAAAATCTGGGTTAGAAATCGCCTAAGAGGGCTTGAAAAGTGTCAGAGGTGTGCAAAAACGGCTTAGAAATGGCCAAAGATAACTTCTAAAGGGTTAGATATGTGCAAAAATGGTTTAGGAATGCCCAAAGATGGCTTCAAAAGGGTTAGAGGTGTGCATAAATGGTTTATAAAATGCCAAATTTGGCTTCAACAGGGTTAGAGGTGTGCAAAAAAGGGTTTCAAATGGCCAAAGATGGCTTCAAAAGGGTAAGTGATGTGCAAAAATGGGTTAGAAATCGCCAAAGATGGCTTCAAAGGGTTGGAGATGTGCAAAAAAGGGTTAGAATTTGCCTAGGAGTGCTTGAAAAGTGTAAGAGGAGTGCAAAAATGGTTTAGAAATGGCCGAAGATGTCTTCACAAGGGAATAGAGGTGTGCAAAGTGGGTTAGAAATAAAGATGACCTAGAAAGGAGTGCAGATGTGTAAAAAAACTGGTTTGAAATGTACAAAGACTGCTTCAAAAGGGTAAGCGATGTGCAAAAATGGGTTAGAAATGGGAAAAGATGCCTTAAAATCGGTTAGAGACGTGCGAAAATGGGTTAGAAACAAAGATGGCTTAAAAAGGAATACAGATGTGCAAAACCTGGTTTGAAATGGCCAAACAGCTTCAAAAGGGTTCGAGGTGTGCAAAAATGGGTTAGAAATGCGCAAAGATGGCTCAAAAAGTGTTAGAGGTGTACAAAAATGGTTTAGAAATGGCCAAAGTTGGCTTCAAAAGGGTTAGAGATGTGCAAAAATGGGTAAAAAATGGCCAAAGTTGGCTTCAATAGGGTTAGAGATGTGCAAAAAATGGTTTAGAAATGGCTAAAGGTAGCTTCAAAAGGGTCAGAGACGTGCAAAAATGGGTTAGAAATAAAGATGACCTAAAGAGGAGTACAGATGTGTAAAAAAACTGGTTTGAAATGGCCAAAGTTGGCTTCAAAAGAGATAGAGATGTGCAAAAAAGGGTTAGAAATGGCGAAAGTTGGCTTAAAAGGGTGAGATAACAGAAAATCTGGGTTAGAAATCGCCTAAGCGGGCTTGAAAACTGTAAGAGGTGTGCAAAAATGGGTTAGAAATGGCCAAAGATGGATTAAGAAGGGTTAGACATGCGCAAATATGGGTTAGAAAATGCTAAAGGTGGCTTCAAAAGGGTTAGAGGTGTGCAAAAATGGGTTTGAAATGGCCAAAGATGGCTCAAAAGGGTTAGAGGTGTGCAAAAATGGGTTAGAAATGGCCAAAGTTGGCTTAAAAGGGTTAGAGGTGTGCAAAAATAGGTTAGAAATGGCCAAAGGTGGCTTCAAGACAGATAGAGATGTGCAAAAGTGGTATAGAAATGGCCAAAGATGGCTTCAAAATGATTAGAGATGTGCAAAAATGGATTAGAAATGGCCAAAGTTAGCTTCAAAAGGGTTAGATATGTGCAAAAAATGTTTAGAAATGGCCAAAGATGGCTTGAAAAGGATTGGAGATGTGCAAAAATGAGTTAGATATGGACAAAGATGGCTTGAAAAGGGTGAAAAAACAGAAAATCTGGGTTAGAAATCGCCTAAGAGGGCTTGAAAAGTGTCAGAGGTGTGAAAAAACGGCTTAGAAATGGCCAAAGATAACTTCTAAAGGGTTAGATATGTGCAAAAATGGTTTAGGAATGCCCAAAGATGGCTTCAAAAGGGTTAGAGGTGTGCATAAATGGTTTATAAAATGCCAAATTTGGCTTCAACAGGGTTAGAGGTGTGCAAAAAAGGGTTTCAAATGGCCAAAGATGGCTTCAAAAGGGTAATTGATGTGCAAAAATGGGTTAGAAATGGGAAAAGATGCCTTAAAATCGGTTAGAGACGTGCGAAAATGGGTTAGAAACAAAGATGGCTTAAAAAGGAATACAGATGTGCAAAAACTGGTTTGAAATGGCCAAACAGCTTCAAAAGGGTTCGAGGTGTGCAAAAATGGGTTAGAAATGCGCAAAGATGGCTCAAAAAGTGCTAGAGGTGTACAAAAATGGTTTAGAAATGGCCAAAGTTGGCTTCAAAAGGGTTAGAGATGTGCAAAAATGGGTAAAAAATGGCCAAAGTTGGCTTCAATAGGGTTAGAGATGTGCAAAAATGGTTTAGAAATGGCTAAAGGTAGCTTCAAAAGGGTCAGAGACGTGCAAAAATGGGTTAGAAATAAGATGACCTAAAGAGGAGTACAGATGTGTAAAAAAACTGGTTTGAAATGGCCAAAGTTGGCTTCAAAAGAGATAGAGATGTGCAAAAAAGGGTTAGAAATGGCGAAAGTTGGCTTAAAAGGGTGAGATAACAGAAAATCTGGGTTAGAAATCGCCTAAGCGGGCTTGAAAACTGTAAGAGGTGTGCAAAAATGGGTTAGAAATGGCCAAAGATGGATTAAGAAGGGTTAGACATGCGCAAATATGGGTTAGAAAATGCTAAAGGTGGCTTCAAAAGGGTTAGAGGTGTGCAAAAATGGGTTTGAAATGGCCAAAAGATGGCTCAAAAGGGTTAGAGGTGTGCAAAAATGGGTTAGAAATGGCCAAAGTTGGCTTAAAAGGGTTAGAGGTGTGCAAAAATAGGTTAGAAATGGCCAAAGGTGGCTTCAAGACAGATAGAGATGTGCAAAAGTGGTATAGAAATGGCCAAAGATGGCTTCAAAATGATTAGAGATGTGCAAAAATGGATTAGAAATGGCCAAAGTTAGCTTCAAAAGGGTTAGATATGTGCAAAAAATGTTTAGAAATGGCCAAAGATGGCTTGAAAAGGATTGGAGATGTGCAAAAATGAGTTAGATATGGACAAAGATGGCTTGAAAAGGGTGAAAAAACAGAAAATCTGGGTTAGAAATCGCCTAAGAGGGCTTGAAAAGTGTCAGAGGTGTGCAAAAACGGCTTAGAAATGGCCAAAGATAACTTCTAAAGGGTTAGATATGTGCAAAAATGGTTTAGGAATGCCCAAAGATGGCTTCAAAAGGGTTAGAGGTGTGCATAAATGGCTTATAAAATGCCAAATTTGGCTTCAACAGGGTTAGAGGTGTGCAAAAAAGGGTTTCAAATGGCCAAAGATGGCTTCAAAAGGGTAATTGATGTGCAAAAATGGGTTAGAAATGGGAAAAGATGCCTTAAAATCGGTTAGAGACGTGCGAAAATGGGTTAGAAACAAAGATGGCTTAAAAAGGAATACAGATGTGCAAAAACTGGTTTGAAATGGCCAAACAGCTTCAAAAGGGTTCGAGGTGTGCAAAAATGGGTTAGAAATGCGCAAAGATGGCTCAAAAAGTGCTAGAGGTGTACAAAAATGGTTTAGAAATGGCCAAAGTTGGCTTCAAAAGGGTTAGAGATGTGCAAAAATGGGTAAAAAATGGCCAAAGTTGGCTTCAATAGGGTTAGAGATGTGCAAAAATGGTTTAGAAATGGCTAAAGGTAGCTTCAAAAGGGTCAGAGACGTGCAAAAATGGGTTAGAAATAAAGATGACCTAAAGAGGAGTACAGATGTGTAAAAAAACTGGTTTGAAATGGCCAAAGTTGGCTTCAAAAGAGATAGAGATGTGCAAAAAAGGGTTAGAAATGGCGAAAGTTGGCTTAAAAGGGTGAGATAACAGAAAATCTGGGTTAGAAATCGCCTAAGCGGGCTTGAAAACTGTAAGAGGTGTGCAAAAATGGGTTAGAAATGGCCAAAGATGGATTAAGAAGGGTTAGACATGCGCAAATATGGGTTAGAAAATTCTAAAGGTGGCTTCAAAAGGGTTAGAGGTGTGCAAAAATGGGTTTGAAATGGCCAAAGATGGCTCAAAAGGGTTAGAGGTGTGCAAAAATGGGTTAGAAATGGCCAAAGTTGGCTTAAAAGGGTTAGAGGTGTGCAAAA
Organism: Lathamus discolor; assembly: GCF_037157495.1. Lineage (NCBI taxonomy): Eukaryota > Metazoa > Chordata > Aves > Psittaciformes > Psittacidae > Lathamus > Lathamus discolor. The sequence continues at coordinate 26,854,215 of NC_088908.1, forward strand.
ATAGGTTAGAAATGGCCAAAGGTGGCTTCAAGACAGATAGAGATGTGCAAAAGTGGTATAGAAATGGCCAAAGATGGCTTCAAAATGATTAGAGATGTGCAAAAATGGATTAGAAATGGCCAAAGTTAGCTTCAAAAGGGTTGGATATGTGCAAAAAATGTTAGAAATGGCCAAAGATGGCTTGAAAAGGATTGGAGATGTGCAAAAATGAGTTAGATATGGACAAAGATGGCTTGAAAAGGGTGAAAAAACAGAAAATCTGGGTTAGAAATCGCCTAAGAGGGCTTGAAAAGTGTCAGAGGTGTGCAAAAACGGCTTAGAAATGGCCAAAGATAACTTCTAAAGGGTTAGATATGTGCAAAAATGGTTTAGGAATGCCCAAAGATGGCTTCAAAAGGGTTAGAGGTGTGCATAAATGGTTTATAAAATGCCAAATTTGGCTTCAACAGGGTTAGAGGTGTGCAAAAAAGGGTTTCAAATGGCCAAAGATGGCTTCAAAAGGGTAAGTGATGA